>NC_057805.1:439683056-439712302 GCF_018294505.1 Triticum aestivum
AACAGGACCCTGTTTCGACCGTAGGAGGTCTGTTACGTCCGTTTTGCGGTACGCCACACCCCTCCCGATCAACAGGACCCCCGTTTCGACCGTAGGAGGTCCGTTTTGTCTGTTTTGTGGTACGCCACACCCCTCCTGATCAACAGGACCCCCGTTTCGACCATAGGAGGTCTGTTTCCTCCGTTTTGCGGTACGCCACACCCCTCCCGATCAACAAGACCCCGTTCCGAACGTAGGAGGTCTGTTTCCTCCGTTGTGCGGTACGCCAGGCCTCGTTTCCATCGCCTGTTCCGTTCAAGCCCTCCCGATGAACACGACCACACATTCCGTTTCGACCCAGCCGGTTGGCTCCCACGCGTTCCGTTGCCTCCCGATGAACACGACGCATTCCGTTGCCTCCCCATGAACACGACGCATTTCTTTGCTTCCCCATGAACACGACGACGACGCTGTTTCTCCGTTCCGACCCAGCCATGTCAACGAGCCCTCGCCGTACGTATGCGCGAGTAGGCGTTCGAGACCCCGCCCGTATGTACACATACATGGCCGTATTTTCTTTCTTGCACCCTGGCCGCTGTACGTACATGTACATGCTACGTGCGCGCCTCTACTACGACACGTGCGCGCCTCTACATCCACCAGTATATATGTACGTACACGTTCGCGACCAGAATGACAACGCTACATACGCTTCGACCAGGTGGGTCCCGACTGTCAGGCACTTCCTTGCATGCGAAGATGTAGCTGGTGGGTCCCAGCAGTCAGGGGGGCGAATCATTTGTTTTTTTGCCCGGACGCACTTCCTTGCGTGCGAAGGTGTAGCTAGTGGGCCCCAGCAGTCAGGGGGAAACGTTTTTTTCGTGAAATACGGTGGCCCGTCCGGTGGGTCCCCGCTGTCAGGTGGAGGAATAATTATTTTGCGCGTAATAAGGAGGCACTTCCTTGCTGCGGCTGTGGACCCAGCTGTCAGCGTCTCCACGCACAGTACTCTTCTGATGGAAGTCGGTCGTTGACCACATTGACCACGCCGCGCTGAGAGCACCACGGCGGTGGACGAGGGCGAGGCCTCGGAAGGGGACGACATGGAGGTAGGGAAGACTCGGCAGTTGTTTCCCACGCGGAGGGGAGTACGACTGTACGAGGGTTTACTGGTTCGTCTGACGTCGCCGGAGAATAACAGCAGGTGTGAGTGAGTAGAGGGATGGCTAGGCCAGCGATGGGAGTACGGTGGGGCGGTGAGGCCTGCGCGGCAGCACAGCCGGCCGCGGGGAGGAGGGAGCAGGCAGTCCCGCCGGTGCTTGTTTGAGCGGCTGGAGCAGGAAGAGCAGAGATTGAAGAAGCACGACGGCTGTTGGATGGACATCCAACAGTTAGTGCTTGTGCGTCAACCTTTTTTTTAGGAAAGCCTCAAATCTGTGGAAAACAGCATACAACCCATCTGCCATTATTTCTAATAATTTACACCCCATTTGCTAATTCTTAAGGTTTTTTTTTGGAGCCCATATTCTTTTTGTTAGCATTACAGCCCATATTGTGGCCACGGTTAAAAAATTATACGAAATTTTGCATATTTCGGTGCGGTCCGAACTATTTTTAATCCCGAAATTTCGACTCACATTCAAACTGATTTTAAAAATAAATGTATATCAATATAAAATCCAACAAATTCTCCATGCATAAAAATTAATGTAATTTAAAATCTTGAAATGAAAAAAAAAAAGATATTTGAAACTAATTGCCGGTTTGATGTGTTTTAAAAATGTACAACCCATTTCTCATTACTGATGGGCCATTTTCTCGGCCAGCCGAATGAAAGCTCTCCTTGTCTTGAAAGATTTGCAGCCCAACAGGCCTGACAAAGTGACTTACTTGGAAAATCACAAAAAAACTGGGCTGTGGCCGTGGACCCAGCTGTCAGCCTCTCCACGTACAGTACTCTCCCGATGGAAGTCGTTCCTTGACCATGTTGACCACGCCGCGCGGAGAGCACCACGGTGGTGGACGACGGCGAGGCCTAGGAAGGGGACGATGCAGAGCCGGGGAAGACGCGACAGTGGAAGCCCGCGCGGAGAGGAGTACGAGGGTTCACTTGTTCGACTGCGGTGTGAGGCTGCCGTCGCCGCAGGGCCTGGCCAGCCGTGGGAATAGTAGGGGCGGTGAGGCCTCTGCGGCAGCACAGCCGGCCACGGGAGGCAAGAGCATGCGGCACGACCGGCGCTGCTTTGGGCAGCTGGAGCAAGAAGACCAGAAGTTGAAGAAGCACTACGGCCGTTGGATGGACATCGTACGGTCACTTGAGCTAGAATCGTTCATATTGACTAAGTTGACGAAGCCCTTCGTCCCCGTCAACTTAGTAGGCCCACAAGTGAGCCTCCCACCAAGGTGGGTCCCAGCTAGCCGGGGGAGTATTCATTTTTTTGCGTAATAAGGAGGCACTTCCGGTGGGTCCGAGCTGACAGCGGGGGGAACGTTTTTTTCGCGAAATACGGTGGCCCGTCCGGTGGGTCCCAGCAGTCAGGGGGAAACGATTTTTTTTGCAAAATACTGGTGGCCCGTCCGGTGGGTCCCCGCTGTCAGGTGGAGGAATAATTATTTTGCGCGTAATAAGGAAGCACATCCTTGCGGCCACCGTGGACCCAGCTGTTAGCCTTTCCACGTACAGTACTCTTCCGATGGAAGTCGGTTGTTGACCACGCCGTGCCGAGAGCACCAGGGCGGTGGAAGACGGCGAGGCTTAGGAAGGGGACGACGCGGAGCCGGGGAAGACGCAGCAGCGGAAGCCCGCGCGGAGAGGAGTACGAGGGTTCACTGGTTCGGCTGCGGTGTGAGGCTGCCGTCGCCGCAGAATAACAGGGGGTGTGGGTGAGTGGAGGGATGGCCTGGCCAGCGGTGGGAGTAGTATGGGAGCGGTGAGGCCTCCGCGGCAGCACAGCCGGACACGGGAGGCAGGAGCAGGCGGCACGACCGGCGCTGCTTTGGGCGGCTGGACCATGAAGACCAGAGGTTGAAGAAGCACTACGGCAATTGGATGGACATCGTACGGTCACTGAAGCTAGAATCGTTTATATTGACTAAGTTGACAAAGCCCTTGGTACGCTCCAACTTAGTAGGCCCACAGGTCAGCCTCTGAAACGCTGCGCCCTAGATGTCAGGGGGTGGAATCATTTTTTGGGCGGCCGAAGCTAAGAATATCCGAGATTGAAGAAGAAGCACGACATCCGTTGGATAGACATCCAACGGCCACTGCTGCTAGAACCGTGTGTTGACTATAATAAGTTGACAAAGCCTTGCATACGCGTCAACTTATTTTTTTAGGGGATGCGTCACTTAGTAGGCCCACAAGTGTGTGGCAGAGAACTTATAGCGCATTTGCGTTTTGTAAGAATGTACAGCCCATTTTTGAATTCTAATGAAATTTACAACAACCCATTTACAGTTTGTTAAAAGTACAGCCCATTTTCCAGCTAGGACAATGATTAATAATTTCAACCAACCGTTGAAGACAGAATTCAATAAAATTTCCCACATTTTGATGGGATCCGAAATATTTTTATCCCGAAATTTCTAGTCAGATTAAATATAAATTTGTATTACGTAAAAATCCAACGAAACATTGTGCGCGCAACAATGAAAATTTAAGATTTTCAAAATCCATAAATAATATTTTATAAACTAATTTCATGTTTGGTGCATTTTTTTAAAGTTACTGCCTAGTTTTTATGATTACATCCCATTTATTATTTTTTAAAGCCCATTTTCCTGTTAAGCCTAATGCATCCCTCCTAGGAAAGATTTGCAGCCTAGCGGGGCGGAGAATAACAAGTTGACCTTGCCTGGGTATTCCTCAAAAAGACGTATAGCTGGGCTAGCCATTTTCATCTTGCAAAATTAGTATCTGGGCTGGATATCTGGCCTGGGCTAGACGGGCCATAGCCCGCCCGGTTAATACCCTGCTCTCCTCTGAACAACAACGAAATCATCACCAAGAAAAACTCTGCAGTGCTCACGCCTAAAAAACACAAATACTGCTCGAGTTGCTTGGTCCCAGCTGTCGGCCGCACCTTGTGCAATTCTTTCGTTTATATTGACTAGATAGGTTGACAATGGTGTGGGACCGTGATGTCAGGAAACCAGGAGAAAGCAAAAAAATATAGTTGTACATAATAAGGAGGCACTCGCGTACGTACGGCTATGGCGCTAGTGGGTCCCTAGTGTCATCCAGTCAAAATAAAGTCATCTCCTGAATCCTCATGTTCGTTGACGATGTTAACAATGCTCGGCGCCACGGCGAGCGCAACAACTTGAACGACAATGGAGAGGGCCTCACGGGCCCTACGGATGGTCTGATACAGCGCCCGCTGCTCATTCAGGAAGCCAGGATCATCGGACACCTATGAGCACCTTCGAGAAACTGAGACGACATGAAATGGTAAGGCCGCGCTTGGGAGCTCTGGTTTATTTCAAACATGTATTAACATACAAGTGTAATTTACTCGTCATCGGAAACAACGCGTAAAATACAGGCGTAATGAAACCGAGGGCCCGAGGTTTGTAAGTAAAACCGGCGGGTTACGCGTGTAATTTGAGAGACCAGTGTATATTTTACGAGCACTGCTATATGGACGACATTACCAGACGATACATGCACGACGTGCGTATCATGCCATCCATGGGCAAGGCTGAAACAGCAGCTAACGGCTGGATTAGCAATCGTCCGAGTGTCGTTCAGCGTTTTTATCGTGTGTGAAGTACTTCCGATATTTTACTAGTCGAAATCGACCAACCAAGCGCCTTCGCCCGAGACCATCTGCTTTAATTTACAAGCGTCAGTTTTTACAAGCGATTTTGGTTGGAAAACAATGATCCAATCACAGCCTAATATCATGAGTTGGTCGGAAGATCATATGGTTTCACGTCTAACCTACCCGACTTGTCGTATAGGCTATGAATGAAACATCAGACGATGAAGTTCTTAAGCACGGAAACAACAGAAGAGGATGATCTTCTTAACAAGCAAATCACTGGCATTAGATCGACATGCAAAACAATACGAAGCATTATTCTCAGGAGGCACGGTGAACAGCTCGTGATGCCGCATGCCACAACATTCCAAGCTCAACTTTGCAATCAAACACAAGGCCTGGCATTACATAGACAATATTCAGAACAAACTCTTAACACAAGAATATCTCAGCAGAGTAAATATTTACTTCTAAACTGAACACAGGAATAGGAAAAAACACTCGACGCTGCTCACAGCAAGGGCGTCCCACTCAAAAATATCAAATGCATCTCTTCTGGCTAACATCAATGAGCAAATTTTGACAAGGTTTTCCAATTCCAATATATTAAACTAACGTCTTCTTGCTAACATCAATGATTAAACTTTGACAAGCTTTTCCCATTCAAAATATGTAATGCCTATGATCGTGGAGTCCTGTCGTAGCTTCTTGTACTTGTTTGGGTAGTTTTTGCCCAGGGCACTCCACGTGTTGTTAAATTGCCAATGGTGTCTGCAGACTAGTCATGTCACCGGTGTCTAATAATACTCTATAAAGCTTCTCGGTCATTCCTTCTGTAATGTAGCGCAAACAGTGACTGCTTCTTTCTGCAAAGTGGAATGACCAACTGGACCCAGTAATGCAGCAGTTTGCCTTGGACACATTGGCTCCTTTTGTGCAGTTCAACTAAAATCGAAGTCGGAATAAAACCGAGCTTTAATTTTGATATCCCTGTAAGCAACAATAGGTATAAGGGAAACAATTACTGAGAAATAACGGTTGATGACTTGTACTCCTAGAAGAAAAGCATCTACTGATCTACTTTATCTTAATGGAAACAAAGCAGGAGAGTAGCAATTCTCCATCAGTGTGATTCATTCATATTGACTGAGACATTATCTTAACAATGCCTTGTTTCAACATGTATAAAGAACGACAAAGCAGAAAAGTACCATTCCTAAAACAATGCAACTGATTCAGTTCAACAGAGACATTATCTTAACAATACCTTGGTTAAACATGTAGAAAGAACTACAAAGCATGATAGTACCATTCCTAACAAGTGTTGCAGTTTTGAACTAAGATTCAGTAGTTAATTAATTCTGAGAGTGGCATTGCTTAATTTCACCAGCGGCATTAGATTAACGAAAAGTATAAACAGTTCCAGGGGAGAGTGGGCGCAACAACAGTATGTGCTTCCATCTACTTATAAAGGGGGTGATGCAGAGTTTGTTGTAACAAAGCAACAAGCATCATGTCTGGGTTGGTCCCATTTTTGTTCACTACTTAATGGGAAAAGACAGCAATACAATAGCTTCAATTCAACATTTATTTAAAACAGTACCAATACAAGCAGCACAACATCTCAAAGCACACTGCACAATCATGTGGATGAAGGCCTGTACTGACCTTTCATGAGACCGACAAAGGTAAAATACGAATCTCGATCTCCTTTTGTGCAGTTCCACCAAAATTAAGCAAAGTCACCAGTGTGACATTCAAGTTGAACTGCACAAAACACTCTTAATACATAAGTGTTTCGAGTAGCAAAGCAAAATGTCGCAATAGCAACAAGTTGAATCGATAGCCCTGTTTTAACACAGGCAAAAAAGGAAACAATTACTTGCCGATAAAGGAGGATGAAACAAACGGTGACAGAAAGAAGCATCTAACTTATCTTGGATGGAAAACAAAGTAGGACAGTAGCATTTCTAAAACGGTTGCATTGATTCATATTAACAGAGACATTCTCTTGAAACAACATTCGTTAAAAAATGTAATTTACTTTTAACAGTGGCATTGCTTCAATTTTCCGGCGGCATTCTTAGATTAACAACAGCAAAATAGTTGTATGGGACATGCCAGCACCATGTGCGTCCACACGTATAAATGGGTGACGCAGAGTATGTTGCCAAGCAGCATATATGCGCTGGTCCCATATTTGTTATCTTTGAACCTTCTTCCTATGTGAGGGCAGCAAATCTAGTCCTGCACAAACTACCCGACCCCCCAATTTCTTTCCCTTTTCAACAAAGAGATCGGTTCCTTACAGATGTGTGTACTGGGTTACCCCCTTTTTCCCTTTTCGACCTACAAAGCGACTGGATAGCTAGTCTATACTACTTTCCGCCCCTCCTTTCCTCATTGAACCACGTCCTAGATTCTTGCTCCAGCCCACCGCACCCTTCTTTCCTCTTTGAACCAAGACCTAGATTCGACTACAGATCAAAAAAGATCCACATGCAGCTAGAGCAACGACGGTTTCAAAGAAACTTATACCTTAGGGTCGTCGGGATGTGGCAAGGCGTGTGGCGGGAGGCCGGATCTGCCCACACTACGTACGGCAGTGAGGAAGAAGGGGTCGGTGGCCCTCCCGCACAGGCGCTGGGTGAAAGAGAACAGCGCAGCCGGCAGTGGATTGCCTCCCTCGCCGAAGGCGATAGAGTGAACGCTGCACCTCCTCCCCTTCCCGGTGCGACGGGATACAGACGCCTCCTTCACCAACTGTGAGGGGGGAGAGAGAGACAAGAGGCCAACACAGTCTTGTTTAGATCTGGTGAAGAGAGGGTGAGAGACTGTGAATATAGCAAACCCTAGCAAATGAACGCTGAGCCTCCAGCGTGTAACATATATGTAGTGCGGCGAGCGTGTGGAGAGTGCAAACCCTAGCGAACAAGCGCTGAGGCTCCCGCTTATATATATACTACTGTAGTACGGACTGAGCTCCGGTGCCTTCACTGCACCTGCTTTTGGCTGTATGACAGGTGAGCCAGCCACATTTGGGCCCACCTATCATAAATCCAAAGGCAGGTGCACTAAATCAATGAAGCTGCGTCCATATAGTACTCTCGTGTATACGACTAATATATAGTGGAGTGGTTTTCTTATTCTCTCCATACAATCGTTTTAAATTGTGTAAGTACGACACAAAATTCTTTATTTAATGTACAGTGAAGAAAACTAGTACTACTTCCGATGAACTAACGATCCACGCCCACGCGTCCTGGTCGCACTTCATCTCCTTCATGTGTGGTACACTACCCTCCCTTAAGTGAACAACCACACATGCGCCAAATTATCGGAAACGTGTGAGAGTGTGTACAAATAAAGAATTTTAATTTCAATTTTCAGAAAGGTTTGAGAGTATTACAAAGTTTGACTTCAGTCAAATCTAATATGCGGAGTAAATAAAAATGGAGGGATACTACGTCCATCCGGGTTTTTAGTCCACACCATTTTTTAAATCAAAGTTAATAGCTGGACAAATAAAATTATAGGGGAGCTGGAGACAAAGTTGTGAGAAGGCTTGGAAATCAATACAAAGCTGATGCTCTTAGGACCAACGTCGATCCTTCTTCGAGGAAACATTTGGTTCATAGCCAATTGTGTGATAAAATTGCACCAACGTGAAAGACGACTGCGTCTCCAACGCAACCAAGGTGAACTGACGAAGGATATCATCTTTGTGCGTAACAAGCAAAGAGCACTGATGGAAGACAGGTTGTTTTTCATTGAAAATCGATCAGCTTCACCAGCCTACGCAACCATGAGGCGCAACCATGACCATCGATAGGTCATCGTGGTGATGCATCATCCATTTGGCATCAAGTTTGGGTGAGGCACCTATGAAGTTCGACAAATCCTCACTATGGTCTGTTTCTTCTCAGTAATCAAGCTCGAGGAAGGAAGAACCACGTGGCAGAGGACAGTGAGGCGGAACAACAATGGCCATCCAATTTTGTGCAGTTCCACTAAAATTGAGGAAGACATGCCCGGGTATGGAGACACGCATCGCTATTTCCAAAAATATAAAAAAGGGTTAGCATCGACATCTCAATTGTCAATTAGAATTAATGAAAAGTACACCAACAAACAGAAGCATCATAATTATCTTGATGGGAACTAAACCAGGCCCAAGAAAAAAAAGCATTTCTTCATTTAACCAGTGATAGTACTACCACCATATGGACAATGAGCACACAACCACCATGTACTTTTTGTCGAAACAACATGTATACCTCCACCGAGGCATAAATCAGGACAACTTTTCGAGTGGCATTTCCTCTATAATAGTACTAGTAGGTGACGTTGGACCAGCCGACGAACCCTAGCTACTATGCATGGGGAGCTGGGGAGTAGTCGCATAGAAGAAAACCTGCACGCAGCGACCTGGGGAGCTGAACCAGTACAAGAAGTTATACCTCAGGTGGGCGAGATGTCGTTTAGGCGGGCGGGCGGGATCTGCCCACATGACGGCAGCGAACAAGGGCGCGGTGGATCTTCGTCCGCGCCAGCGCCGGCTCCAAGAGGACAGTGCGCATCGGCTTCCTCCGTCGCCGACGGCGACAACGTCAACGCTGCACCTCCTCACCTCCCGCAGCGGACGGGATTCGGCCGGACCTGTGACCACCGGTGAGGAGAGAGATAGAGTGGACACTGTCATCTTGTTTTGATATGGAGAGGGTGAGAGAGCGAGACGCGAGAAACTCTATCAAACAAGAGGCTATAATGGAGTAAAAAATCTCTCCATAGCAGTGGTTTTAAATAGAATACGCGCGTTCCCGGAAAAAAGAAACGAAAACTGGCGGACAATTTTTCTAACGTACCAAGAAACAAAACTCGATTAAAAACACGCCCCCGCTTCCATGTCGCGAGAGTCGTCGTGCACACACACATAGACATAGACATGCATATCCGTGTTTACGTAAAATTCCATTTCCATCTCCATCTCCAATCATATTTGTCCAACTGGCACATTATTTACGTTGTTAATTATATACGCAGCAATATTAACGTACAACATCTCTTGTTTGCGCACGTCCGGACCGCTGCCACGGCCGGTCCTGACCAACCCGAACCCTCTTCATCACCCGCGCGTGCTTCCCGCCCGAAACGGTCAGTGCCGCATTCATGCTCGGCCAGAGTGGACGCGGCCTCTCACTGGCGCCGGCATTGAAGCGGCGTGCTCGCCGAGAGAGCGTCGCCCGCGCCGCTTCCGGGTGCACGCGGCTGCTCCGCGTTCAAAGGTCGCAATAGCCAGCTACAACATGCATGTAAAAAGTTCTTGGGAGTCCGTGCTACAGCTAGCTGTCCTCCCCCAACTCGTCAATCTCTTCCAGTAGTGCTAGTACTCCATGGCGCGATCCATCGACAAGCAAGCGGGAAAGTTATCGTATACTCGGTTTGCGGTGAGTGGCATGCCGAGCGACCGTGTGGGGTCGAGCCGTGGAGGAGGGTGAGACACGAACACGACAGACGTGATTTAAACGTTGGTTTTGCTCGATGGCGCGATCCAACGAAACGAAACGTTGGTTTCTCTCCGTTTCCATTTTTTCTCCGAAAAACCGGAAACTTTCCACTCCATTTTCATTCCTATTCCAAGGTTGCCCCGTTACAACATTCCATCAAATACAAAGGAAAACTAACACGCATGCTGATGCATCTCAATGATTCACAGATCATAGCCAATATTTACTTCACAACTAAAGAAAAAAGTTGTGAGAGCGTGTACGAAAGAAAAACTACTGATGGGGTCACTACGACTTAAACCCTAAACCCTAAACATGATTTAATTTCCTGGCCAGGTAGAACCTGTCGAAGGAAAGATGGCTGGCACCCTCGGAGCATACGATGCTTTTGTGCAGTTCCACTAAAATCGACCTGAGCATCCCTGATGGCAAAGATATTGAAGAAGTGTGATTAGAATAATAGTACTGGCACTAGTTCATGAGACATAAACTCATCACAAGTAGAAGCCGGTAGAAGTAGAGAAAGATCGACATGGAGATGGAGCTACGACAGTGGAGCAAGCCGGCTCCAAAAGGAAGATGGACTACCTGGGACGTCGGGCTATAGCTAGAAGGGCGGTTGGGACGCGGCATCGGCCCATACCGCGGTGACCCCCGATTGGGACGCACCGACTGTGGGTTTTCTCCCTCGCCGATGTCGACCGCGTCTACGTAGAACATTGTTCCCTTCCCCCAGCTGCGGGATCAGGCCCGTCGTTCTATGCTTGTGAAGAGAGCAACCTAAGCAAGCAGGCTTGTAGCTTAGTGTATATATAGTGGTTTTCTTTTTCTCTCCATATCAACCATTTTATATTGCGTACGTGTCATTCAAGAGTGAAATGATGGTTGCTTCTTCCGACTAACTTACTATGTGATTTGACTGCTCCTTAGTGGCCCCTACACGTACTCCCCCTACGTGTATGCAACACTCACACGTACACATGAACGCAAAAACGCGCGCGACGCCCTAATGCATGCATGTCCGAGCACACGACGGAACACACACGGTCAAGCTCAAGTGCTCAACCTACACGTGCATGCACACACATACTCAGTCAGGGTGAGCTAGTGACCGTATAAACACCGGAAAATATATATATTGAGCGCAATGAGCGTATTATGAAGTCCACTGACCGTATTTTTACAAATATACAGTGACAGACAGTGTATTTATCTCGTTTGAAATTAAGACAATATTTACCGGAGAGGAGGCAGTATGGACTAGCATTACTTTGCTGTGTCCCGTCAACTTGCCGAACGAGGAGAAGGTTGCAGGACGGGAGAAGCTTGCGTGCGGTGGCTCACAGGACAAGGAGAAACTTTTTACTAATGCAAGCTCTCCCTCGCTCAGGCGGTGGACGTGCAACAGTTAATTCGGTGTCAGATTGCCAGAAGCATACACTATACTACTAGTGCTATTACTGTTTGACTTCCCGAATAGGCGAACAGCCAAGCGCAAAGTAAACAGGTCAGCAAACCTTGCGGCGCATCTTCGTGCGAACCGTGCTTACTGCACTTTGAATGTGGCCGAGAGCTGTCTTGATGAAACACCTCGCTTCCTACTTCTTTTTTTGCGGGGTACCTCGCTTCCTAGTGACCAGTGTCTTGGCTGATCGTCCTAAGAATGCTTATATATGAATAAAGCTCTCTCATTTACCCGCAAAAAAGATTAAGCCATATTAACCGGAAAGGAGGGAGTATGGACTAGCACTACTTTTCGGTGTGTCCCATCAACTCGCAGAACGAGGAGAAGCTTGCAGGACAAGGTGAAGCTCGCTTACGCCTTTTGACTAATGCAACCTACCCTCGGTGGACATGCATCCGTCCATTTGTTGTCAGATTGTCAGAGGCATACACTGTAGTACCCAACATGCGGAGTACCATCATTGTTCGACTTCACAAAGAGGCGAAGAGCCAAGCGCAGTAGTACGAGTAGTACTACTAGTAGAACCGCATGGTGGAGCGTCTGTACTCTTATTTTTTTATCTCTGATAAAGTACACGTTTATTCCGGAGAAGGGCGGAAAACGGCAGCCCAACATGTAATGAATGATATCGATCAACCAACCATGCTCGAATATATCTTGGCCTCCGTGCGAGCCCGTCTGTGTGTTCTCGCTCCTCGTCTCTCTCAAGGAACGGCGGGTTGGCTCTTTGCCGTCAATTGAGATCGGTTTGCTCACACTCCTGTCCCACATGTCAGTGATATGCCAAGCGGAGGTGCGTTGACCGACTGGCCATACGCGTACTTGGTTTTGCACCTTCATACTACTCCTCCCTCCGTCACAGTTTACAGGGCGCGCTTCGTTATGATGCATTTCTCTCAATGCATTTCCACCACCAGAGAGACTTTAGACGCGTTTGGTTTAATGCTCAATTAATTAGGGCATGGTAACCGCAATCAAGTCCACAATTTTCTCTCCATGTAATGTACAACTACGGAGTGGAGTAAGTGCATGCATGTGTGTACCCGGGGTGGAAGCACTGCATGCATGTGTGTACACATTATTCCCTCTAGTAATAGACGCCGTGCTATAACTACCAATGCTATTTTTCAGGCCGATCGCTAGTCGCCTTGGTCCCACAGATTTTTTTTCTTTTTTTTGAAGCGTGCTGTATAAACAGTGACGGATGGAGTAGTATGAGCGGATTCAAAGAAGAGCGTATTGATGGTTGCTTCTTCAGAGCAACTTATAGTGGGAAAGGTGGGGCTTATGATTTGACTGCTCATTACTCACTATTAATGCGGCGCAACGACCGGGCTGAGTCTCCCATGCGGTTGTGCACTACCCCCTTGGTTCTTAAATATACTCCGGAGTATTTGTCTTTCTAGAGATTTCAACGAGTGACTACTCAAATATTTGTCTTTTTAGAGATTTCAAATGGACTGGCACATACGGATGTATATAGACATATTTTAGAGTGTAGATTCACTCATTTTGCTCTGTATGTAGTCACTTGTTGAAATCTCTAGAAAGACGAATAGAATAATTTAGGAACGGAGGGAGTACACATACGAAGCAAAATGAGTGAATCTACACTCTAAAATATGCCCGTTTGAAATTTGTAAAAAGACAAATATTTAGGAATGGAGGAGTATAATTTTGTGCATGGCACATGGACCCGGATGATGAAGAGGCTTCTGGCAATGCTATCAAGCTTCCATCATTTGTTTACATAATTGACGTACTATACAAATAATTTTCCAGCGACATGAAATTGTACAATGGTGTGAGCTTTCAGCTTTTGTTTCACGTGTCTTGCCATCGATGCTCTTTCGGAAACAATAAAAAACTAACTTCCTTGCTAATGCATGTCAATTATTAGCAGATCAGAGCTAATAATTACATCACAACTGAAGATAGAGTTGTGAGATGGTGTTAAATTAAAATTGATCCATGCTTTCATTGGCAGCAACGTCCCCCCAGCTCTGTCTAAATCAACAAGGCATGTTGGGAAAAAAAAGTAGCTGTCTGGAGCATGCAACATTCCGATCATTTTGTGCAGTTCCACTAAAATAGAGCTGAGCGTCCCTGTTCCAAAGATATTAAGTGTGATTACGATAATAGAGGACTGCTGATGAAACAATAAACACACAAATAGAAGCCGGTCACCTTTGCAGTCTCTCTTAAGACTAACTAGTTGGAGAAGATTAGGCTCGGAGTTGGATGAGGAGGATAGAGCAAAACCAATCTCCCTTTGTGCAGTCGCACTGAAATGTAGAGACGTTGCCCGTGTGACATTTTAGTACAACTGCACAAAACACTCTTAAGAAAAAAGTGATTTGTGCAGTTCACCAAAAGGTCGCAATAGCAATGAGTAGAAAGGAAACAATTACTGGCCAATAACAGTAGATGACACATGCGACGACAAAAAAGAAGCATATTCCTTGTCCTAAGGGAAGATAACAACACGGTTGTATTTGTCTAAAACGGTGTGAGGACGAGAATGCAATATGGAAAGTACGCCGGACGAGCTACGTTTTGGGCAAAGAACTATGGAAGATCCACATGCAGCGACGTGGGAAGACGGGCAGTGGAGCAAGGCCGGAGGGGATACCTGGAGGTCATCGGGATGTAACTAGGTGAGCGGCGGCGGGCGGAATCTGCGAGCAGGTGGCGTAGGCCCTGCCGTGCCGGAGCTTGGTCAGAGAGAACGGCGTGCACCGCAGATCGGGACGTGCTGCCTCGGCGCCGTCAAACGGAGAAATGATGCACTTCCTCCCTTTCCCCCGGCGGACGGGATGCGGCCGGATTAGTGACCAACGGTGAGAGAGAGAGAGGCCACCGCACTCCCTTTCCCCCGGCGGACGGGATGCGGCTGGATCAATGACAAACGGTGAGGGAGAGAGAGGCCACCGCACTCCCTTTCCCCGGCAGACGGGATGCGGCCGGATCAGTGACCAACGGTGAGAGAGAGAGGCCACCGCAGCCTTGTGTGAGATACTCTGAAGAGCGACAAACCAGGCAGGCAGGCTCCATTGTATATAGTGAGCGGACTACCTTTTTCTCCATAAAAATCATTTTATATTCTGTGTATGTGCCATTGAGCGCTATAACTTTATTTAAAAATAACGCGGCAACGCGTCAAGTCGAACTTTGTTTCGTGCACGCGTGGTACACGACCTCCCTAGGTAAACAACCACTACATGCGTTCAAATTATCACGTGGGCTACCATTTCGTAAAGAAGTGAGCTCCACCGTGTACCCGCGCGGGTGTGGCTTGGCACGAAGCGTGAGTACGTGCACGGTGCACCTATTCTCTTCTTGTATACGTACACCACCTACGTGGGGTTGTGTGAGAGAGATACAAACCTAGAGAGATTGTGACACCCAAGTTTTTATTTGGATTTTTCAAAAGATTTCTATTTGACTTGAGGGGAGTGATTTAAAATTTTCCTTTAAGAGAACTCTCCCTCTCATATAATTTTTCCTTATGGCAAAAGTTTTGTTTGGATTCACCCAAGATCTGCCTTTGGTCTTGGAAGTTCTTACTTTTCATTTGGACTCAAGACTAAATGTTTTTCATTTGGGAAAATAACTCCTGAAAATCTTTTTGAATTTGCACTATGGCTTTTGGAAAGTCCTTTGCCACTTTCAACTATTCCTTCTTGCCATGGCATTAGTGCAACTCCTCTCCCCAAATCCTTCCTTCACCTTTGGATCATGTTTTACACCTAATCCAGCAGGTTGAACCTCCCCATGTGATTATTTCCATTCAAATTATATTCAAACAAATTTCTGTCTTCTATTCTACCACTTGGAGTTTTACACAGGAACTCCATTTTTTGTTTTGACTTTTGCCACCAAACTTCTTTCCCCTCCTAGTCCTTTGAACCCTCAACCTAGAACCATGAAGATCCACTGGTCTTCAGTTCAAAAATTTCAAACTACACCTGCTGCAAGTTTGGACCAGATTTGACAAATTTGGTGAAATTCATTCAAAACCTTCCCCAAAAATTCCAAGTAAATTCAGGCAGCCCCTGGGTGCTTTGAGTGATCATCTCACCAAGTTACAGCTCCAGAAAAATTTATCTCATAGCCAAAACCTTCTGTCGAACACCTGCAGTGCATGGTCATTGTCAAGTTCAGAAGTTTCAGAGATTCAGTTCAGTGCTCACTGTCGTTTTCTTCAGAGATGGACATCGATCTCGCCAGTGCCACCGCGTCGCCTTGCTCCTCGTCCTCGCCCTCTTGTTCCTGCACCGCACGAACCCCTGGCGCCTTGCGGGCGTCGGCGACGAGCAGCAGAAGCTGCGCCGCCCCGTGACCGACACCGGCGGCGGCTTTGCGGACGCCAGCGGGAGACACGGCGCCGACGACGCCACCCAGCGCCGCCCAAACCACCGGAGCTCGCCGCGTGGCCTTCCACTCCCCCGAACGCGCTGCCGCTCTCGTCGTGAACCGCAGGGCGCGGAGCGCGCTTTCTGCCGCCGTTGAGCCCGTGCGGTCACCTCACCGTGGACCGACGCCATTACGCCAAGACCAACCTCGTTTAGCTGCAAATCGAATCCAGTAACCTCCACTGATGTTGCCCGATCACTCAAACCCCCTGCCAACTCACTGCTCACCCGTAATCGCTCGCCGGAGATTCTCCGTTCACGGCCACCCCGTCGATCTGCCTATAAATAGGGGCCCCGAGCTTCAACTCGAGCACCCACCATCCCTGCACTCCCCCTAGAGCACGCCTAGCCACTGGAAGAGCCCCGAGGAGGTCTCCTTCCTCGACTCCGGCCGCCGCGACCCGCCACGGGATCTAGCCCGATTCGCCCCCGTGTGTGCTCCTCCACCTCCATTCTCCTGCCAGTAGCCTCACCTTGCACCCCTCGTTCTGACCCGCGCCTCAATTTGTAGCTTGCAGCCCTCCACCGGAGTTCCCCATCCTCACCCGAGCCGCCGTCCGCCGGAGAAAGTGTCGCCGTCGACATAGTGCTCCCCGTTGGACGAGTACACCACCCACCGACGCGGAAGAGGACGCTGAAGCTCTTGGTACCCTCCGTTTCTCCTAACTCGCCGTGGTTCGACGCCGGCGCCCACCGCAGTCTTCGGGCGCCGGCGAGCTTTTCAAACCTGACATGTGGACCCCGCATGTCAGCCTCTGTTCTTTTATTCGCGAACCGTTTTCTGTTGGCGCCTTCGGGCAGAATACGCTTTCTCCTTTGCGCTTGCGCATTCCCAGCCGAAGCGTTTTCTGTTTTCTCAGTTAAAACCCTGGAACTTTTCTGTTTCATTACAGATAAGTCCCTGGACAGAAACCTTTATAACTTTTTAATAAAAAGGTATTTTTGAGTGATTCTTTTTCTGACAATCTTAAAATTTTGTCTAGTTTTTTATGGGATTTATTTGAAAAATATTTGGAAAAGTTTCTGTGCATATGTTGGTTTTCACGTTAGTACCCGTTTCGTGATTTGCCGTAGGTTCCAGGAGAGGTGACGGAGCCGCGAACTTCGCCGAGCTAGACTCTGACTTCTCCGAACCAGGCAAGCATGTTTTGAACATTTGATATGGCAGATGTTTTGCATGTTCACATGAGAGTTTGTGCGTGGCATATGAGTATCGGTAAGATGTCTTGTTGCTTGTAAGGCAACGACCTTCTTGTTCCAAAGTTGCGATGACCTCTGATGAGAGGTGGCCTAATCATGTGGTGACATGAAGGGCAGCAAGGTGGTATTGTTGTAGCATGCCAGCCTTGCGTCATCCGACTTTTCTTTGACGTTAACGCGGTTGGAGCCACGTTATCGATCTTTTCCCGCATGTTCCAAAGTTGCGATGATCTCTGATGAGAGATGGCCTAATCATGTGGTGACATGAAGGGCAGCAAGGTGGTACTGTTGTAGCATGCCAGCCTTGCGTCATCCGACTTTTTCGACGTTAACATGGTTGGAGCCGTGTTACCGTCCCTTCCCCTTTCCGTGCTACCACATGTCTCATTGCCAGGATGCGGTTTAGTAAGTTGGTAACCTCTTTCCGTGTACACACCAAACAGAGAGGCCGGGATGATGGTACCTTGGCCCAGGATTAAAGCCAGTCATCCGGTCAGGGGGCATGGGTGTTTCCGGTTGGGACCGAGAGGGGGGGCACCCCCTTAGAGCGCGCGTATATAAATTTGATCCCATGCTACGCGAGGTTGTAGCCTCCCCGTCTCAAGGTTTTTCTTGAACGTCGCCGAGGGTGATCCCTGGCCTCGGATGGTTGAATTGGGTGTGTACTGGTTAGACGTGTTTCTTCCAAAACACCGCAGACGGAACTAGTCCCCGTGACTACTGAAATCCGTTGGCTGTGGTTAAGTACAAACTCTGCAGAGTCAATTCTTTCCACATCATCGTATCCATGATCAAGTAGTGTAAACATTATATCCATATCTATCCGTGTGAAAAACTTGTCCCCGATGAACCAGCTCAAGTGGTAAATTCAGATTTATTGTTATTCCTGTGGATGGACTAACGTTATTTTTATCTCATGCTTGTGATAAATTACGTTCCCGAACTATTGTATTATTGAGCTACAATATAAGCCCTTTATGAGACGTCGCGCAGACGTCCGACTGTGGCGTGTACTCGTTTCTCACTTTAAATATAAGCCCTTTATGTGATGTCGCTCAGACATCCGACTGCGGCATGCACTGTCTTTATTTTCTGTTATGAGCCCTTTATGTGATGTCGCTCAGACGTCCGACTGCGGCATGTACTGTCTTTATTTTCTGTTATAAGCCCTTTATGTGGTGTCGCCCCAACGCCCGACTGTGGCATTATTATTCTGCATTTTCCGCTCGAGGAGTCTTTCGGACACTCGTTTGGTACCTGTATTATCTTTCCGCATTTTCCGCTCGAGGAGTCTTTCAGACACTCGTTTGGCACCCGTATTACTATTCTGCAGTTTCTGCTCGAGGCGTCATTCAGACCCTCGCTTGGCACCCAGTATTTAATTTCTCTATGTCTGATCGCACTGGTTAACTTGTTCATATGTTTCACGTTTGCATTTGTTATATCTTATGTCCGAACTGTCTTGCGAGTACTTTCATAGTACTCACCTGGCTTGTTGATTTGGCCAGATGTTGACGAAGGCGATCTCTTGGATGAAGAGTTTGATAGCGCGTCCGATGCCTAGAGGAGTCCCAGTCAGTCCTGCGCGATCCCGGATATTGGTCACTTGTATTGTATACGCTTCCGCCACCCGCAATAAGTCTTCTCGGGCCTCACTCCGACGCTCGATGAGTTGTAGTCTTCTGGAATCATATCACTTGCTTCGCGATGATATTTCCACCACCATTATTATCGTGAGTTAGAAGTTTGCCACCCTATCCGCCGTAATGTTTTACCGGCGTGCCTGTAATAAATTGTTGGGCAGTCTCTGCTCAACCTTGTATTGTATTTAGTACTCCTGGTATTTTTCTTCTGTGACCAAGATTATTGTCTACCAGTGAGAAGGAATTCTTCTTCGCTGGTCCGAAAAAGGGATTGGTCTCTCAATAATTATTTTATTGAAAAACCGGTCGTGACAAGCTTGGTCAAAAAGGGATTGGTCTCTCAATAATTATTTTATTGAAAAACCGGTCGTGACAAGCTTGGTATCAGAGCCAGGCTGACTGTAGGAAGCCACTAGGTGCGATCGCTAATCGGTTATTAGCGTCTTTTGTGCTTTTTCAGCATTTTTACAATTGTAGCTATTTTCTGTTGGTCATCATAAATTTATGACACGACTACTCAGAATTTTTGCCTACTTTTGTAGATGGCTGGCAGCAGCTGTGAGAATCGAGTGTTCACCAATGTGCCCGAGGGGTTTGTCAAGCTCCTCGTCTCCATCACCAAGCTCGCGATCGGGCCAGCAGCTCGCCCGGAGTTCACACTCTATCAGCACAAGCTCAGTGACGACGTGACTATGCACCAAGCCGTGGTGCAGTTCAAGGGAGGACGTTCTGCTGCTCGTCACTTCCGTTTTACGGGAAGGGCCATGCCTACGGAGAGGCATGCCATGCAGATGGCTGCCCGCAAAGCGATAGCTCGCCTTCGGGACATCCTTCCTCCGATGAAGACTCGTCGCTACCGCTACCTCCCATGCCATGTGCCTTACACCAGCCACTATGCGTTCGCCTGCCATCGGGGAGAACGAGATGAAGCCATCGAGATGGTTGTGGAGTATCTCAAGGCTCTGGAGGAGTCTTTCGACAACCTCCTAGATGATCTGGTGGCTGCCCGCATGGACTTAGTCCGGGGCGGTCCTGCCAGCAGGAAGGAGCTTCTCCACACGGCGCCGCCTCTGACATTCGTCTCGTCTTCAGCCTCGTATGCACCGGCCGTTTTGGCCACTGCTCGCCGTCTGCCTACCACTGAGGAGTTCGACCGAGTCATCGCTCCTACTCCAGTCAGAGCCGCTCCGCCTGCCGTACGCGCTCTACCACCAGTCGCCCCCGCACCATCACCGCCGCGCAGCGTCGCACACTAGGAGCCAGCTAGAGAGGAGGAGGTTGATTCTCCTGGACCACTGAGCCTTGCCATCGGCACGGGGAAGGAGATCTTCCCCATCTCCGACTGAGAGCACCGAGTAACCGCGTGTTATGCCTGCTTGTATGATGTCCTATTTTATCTGTACGCTAGTTTGTATTGGTGTGTTTGCTGCCTTCCGGAGTAGTACGCTAGTTTTAAATAACATGTCAGGATTGTGTACGCGCATCCTGAGTGCTGTATCTTGTGTTTGCTTCCGCATGTAAGATTTGTGTTAAGCACTTCTTCTCCATGTAGAATCAATTGTGTTTCTTTGAAAACCTTGAAGCCTTTTTTTATTGCCTTTGCAAGAGTTTTCCTGCGCTACACAGTTTTTTTCTCATGGGTTTTGCAAATGATACCCCAGACTGGAAAAATGTCTCGCCCATGGACTCGCTCTATGCCCAATCAGCCAGAAGAGGTTTACGGGACGCAGACCAGCAACAATTTCACTCAGGGTCAGTCCAGCCAACCAGACAGCGAAGCAGCACTGTCTCAAGTATGCCATCTCTTCGAGCAAAGCCAGCAACAGCACCAAGAGATGATGAACCATGTCATCAACATGGGAAACCACCGTGAACCCTATCAACCACATTCCAAGTTATCTGAGTTACAGAAGACTCGCCCCTCAACTTTTGCTCACACCGACAGGCCACTGGAAGCCGACGATTGGCTTCGTGAGGTTGAAAGGAAACTGATTATCGCTCAGTGCTCAGATCATGAGAAGGTGCTTTATGCACCACACTACCTTACTGGAGCAGCCGCAGCATGGTGGGAAAACTTCCTACACATGCATCCCAGGGAACACAACATCACCTGGGAAGAATTCAAGGAAGGCTTCCGTGGGGCACACATTCCCAGGAGCATCCTAAAGATCAAGAAGAGAGAGTTTGATGACCTGAAGCAAAGAGGCATGTCCGTCACAGAATACAACGGCCAGTTTACCCAACTGTCTCGTTATGCCAACGACGAGCACATGACAGAAAACAAGAAGATGGAAAAATTCCTGGACGGCCTGGCACCAGCATTAAGATGGCAACTGATTGTACACACCTTTCCGGATTTTAAGACGCTGGTGGACAAGGCCATCACCCTGGAGAATGAGCGCCGTAGTCTGGAAGATATCCGCAAGCGGAAGAGGGACAAGACGACTCTTGCCCGCAGCAACCGAGGCAAGACTGAGGTCCCAAGGACAGACACAAGGAGATCCACGACTACTGAGGCAAGGCCCGTCGGACAATTTCATGCCAGGGATAAGGAGTTCACATACCGTCCAGGGGTCACCTGCTATGCTTGTGGTCAACAAGGGCATTATGCTAAACAGTGCCCAAAGCCAAGAGACACGGCACCCAAGCCGAACAATGGTGGAAACAATCCAGCCCCCAAGCGCAACAACTTCAATCCCAGCAACGACCATAGGAAGGGTCACCTGAACCATGTGACCAGGTAAGAAGCGCAGAACGCCCCAGACATCGTGCTCGCTACGTTCCCTGTCAACACAGTACCTGCCACGGTTTTGTTTGATTCTGGAGCTTCCCATTCGTTCGTTTCGAAGAGTTTTGTTTCGCAACACGGTTTTCCGATACTTCCCTTGGAAAAATCTATGATCATCAAGTCCCCCGGAAATAAGCAAATTGCTCAGGGTTACTGCCAAGGAGTGGTCATTGAGTTCGAAGGACTGCAATTCCCCGCGAATCTCATCGTGTTGGAAAGTAAAGGACTGGATGTCATTTTAGGGATGGACTGGTTGACCACCAACAAAGGATTCATCGACTGTTTCAATCGGACTGTGATTCTCACTCACCATCACGGCAAGACAATAAGAGTTTTCGCTCAAGAAAGGCCGCGATCGCAGAAACCAGAACTGAACAAAATGGACATTGCAGAACTGAGAAAAGTTCCAGTGGTATGCGAGTTTCCTGAAGTGTTCCCAGAAGAACTACCAGGCATGCCACCAGACCGAGAGATCGAATTCAGCATCGAGCTAGCACCTGGCACCGCTCCCATTTATAAGAAGCCGTATAGAATGGCACCCTCAGAATTGGTGGAGTTGAAGAAGCAGATAAAGGAATTGTTGGACAAAGGATTTATTCGAGCCAGCTCCTCACCATGGGGTTCGCCAGTGTTATTCGCCAAAAAGAAGGATGGGACTTTAAGGTTGTGCATAGACTATCGAGCCCTCAATATGGTCACCATCAAAAACAAATATCCGATGCCACAAATAAATGATTTGTTTGACCAGCTCGCACAGGCCAAGGTATTCTCAAAAATTGATTTGAGATCGGGATATCACCAATTGAAGGTACGGACGGAAGATATCCCCAAGACAGCTTTCACTTCCAGATATGGGTTATACGAGTTTACAGTAATGCCTTTTGGACTAACGAACGCCCCCGCATATTTCGTCCACCTCATGAACAAAGTGTTCATGAAATTCATGGACAAATTTGTGGTAGTGTTCATTGACGACATTCTGGTTTACTCAAGGACACCAGAAGAGCATGCTGAGCACCTCAGAATTGTTTTGGGAGAATTGAGGAAACATCAGTTGTACGCCAAATTTAGCAAATGCGAATTTTGGCTAAGGCAAGTTGGTTTCTTGGGCCATATATTGAACCAAGAAGGCGTGGCCGTAGACCCAGAAAAAGTCAAGGCCATACTAGACTGGAAGCCACCCGCAAATGTTACAGATGTGCAGAGTTTCCTAGGAATGGCCGGATATTACAGGAGATTTATTGAAGGGTTCTCCACTGTGGCAAAACCTATAACACAGTTACTCAAGAAGGACAAGAAATTTGTATGGACAGAAGCATGCGAGCAGAGCTTCCAAGAACTCAAGAAGAAGCTAACAACCGCACCAGTCGTAACCGTACCAGACATACACAAGAGCTTTGAAGTGTATTGTGACGCATCCCGAAAAGGTCTCGGATGTGTGCTAATGCAGGATGGCAAAGTTGTCGCATATGCCTCCAGGCAGCTGCGAAAACATGAGGAAAATTACCCAACACATGACCTGGAGCTAGCAGCAGTTATACATGCACTCAAGGAGTGGAGGCACTTTCTGTTGGGAAATCGCTGTGAAATATATACGGACCATAAGAGCCTCAAATATATTTTCACACAGCCAGAGCTGAATTTACGCCAACGACGCTGGTTGGAACTGGTCAAGGACTATGACGTCGGTATTCACTACCACCCAGGGAAAGCAAATGTAGTGGCCGATGCCCTTAGTCGAAACCCCAGCCCGGACGGTGACGGTCAGCAAAATTTGAGACCTGAGTTTCAGCAAGAGTTCACTCGGCTCAACATGATGTTAGTCTCTGAGGGCACCATATCGAACCTGGAGATACAACCCACCCTAGTGGAACAAATCAAGAAGGCTCAACAGGGACATCCCAGTATCGAAGGCATAAAGAAGAAAATGAACCTTAGTAAGACTTCAGAATTCGTCACGGACAGTGAAGGAACATTATGGTACCGAGACAGACTTTGCGTACCTAACATTGAGGAACTCAAGCAACAGATCTTGACGGAAAGCCACACCACTCCATACTCGATCCATCCTGGAGGAACCAAAATGTACAAGGACATCCAGGAAAGATTTTGGTGGCACGGTATGAAAAGAGATATAGCCACATTCATCGCTTGTTGCGATTCATGT
Organism: Triticum aestivum; assembly: GCF_018294505.1. Taxonomy (NCBI): domain Eukaryota; kingdom Viridiplantae; phylum Streptophyta; class Magnoliopsida; order Poales; family Poaceae; genus Triticum; species Triticum aestivum. The sequence continues at coordinate 439,706,984 of NC_057805.1, forward strand.
CAGCGCATCAAGGCCGAGCACCAAAAGCCAGCGGGGCTACTCCAGCCTAACAGGATACCGGAGTGGAAATGGGATGAAATCGGAATGGACTTCATTGTCGGATTACCCCGATCACAACGCGGAAATGATGCCATATGGGTCATCACAGACCGACTAACCAAAGTTGCTCATTTCATTCCCGTGAAGACTACCTACTCCACACAAAGACTGGCAAAACTTTATCTCTCCCGTATAGTTTGCTTGCACGGAGTCCCAAAGACTATAATATCAGACCGAGGCACCCAATTCGTCTCCAAATTTTGGGATCACCTACAACAAGCACTGGGCATACAACTAGCTTTCAGTGCAGCATACCACCCTTAGACTGATGGACAAACAGAACGTGTGAACCAGATCCTAGAGGATATGCTAAGAGCCTGTGTGCTCACCTATGGATCCAGTTGGGAAGAGAGTTTGCCGTATGCCGAATTCGCTTACAACAACAGTTACCAAGCCAACTTGCAAATGGCACCCTTTGAAGCATTGTACGGACGAAGGTGTTGTACCCCATTGAATTGGTCAGAAACCGGTGACAGCCGTATCTTCGGCCCAGACATGCTCAAGGAGGCCGAGGAGAAAGTTAAACAAATCAGGGACATACTCAAGACAGCACAGAGCCGCCAAAAGAGCTACTATGATCAAAAGCACCGTGAGGTCAGCTTTGAACCCGGTGATTCCGTATACCTCCGAGTATCTCCTATGAGGGGTCTGCAACGGTTCAAAATAAAGGGGAAGCTAGCCCCAAGATTTAATGGACCATTTTGTGTAAAGGCACGAAGAGGCACGGTGGCCTACCAACTAGACCTCCCCAAGGAGCTGTCAGACGTCCATGACGTGTTCCACGTCTCACAGTTAAGAAAATGTGTGAGCAACCCAGAAAAACATGTACCTCATGAGGACATTGATATGCAACCAGATCTCACCTACAGAGAAAGGCCAGTAAAGATTTTAGAAGAGTCCGAACGGAGGACCCGTCAGAAAACGACAAATTTTTCAAGGTTCAGTGGAGCAACCACACTGAGGATGAAGCCACATGGGAAAGGGAAGATTTCCTCCGGGCAGAGTATCCATATCTATTTGAGGATCAGCAGAAATCTCGAGGACGAGATTTTTCCTAAGGGGGTAGGTGTTGTGACACCCAAGTTTTTATTTGGATTTTTCAAAAGATTTCTATTTGACTTGAGGGGAATGATTTAAATTTTTCCTTTAAGAGAACTCTCCCTCTCATATAATTTTTCCTTATGGCAAAAGTTTTGTTTGGATTCACCCAAGATCTGCCTTTGGTCTTGGAAGTTCTTACTTTTCATTTGGACTCAAGACTAAATGTTTTTCATTTGGGAAAATAACTCCTGAAAATCTTTTTGAATTTGCACTATGGCTTTTGGAAAGTCCTTTGCCACTTTCAACTATTCCTTCTTGCCATGGCATTAGTGCAAATCCTCTCCCCAAATCCTTCCTTCACCTTTGGATCATGTTTTACACCTAATCCAGCAGGTCCCCATGTGATTATTTCCATTCAAATTATATTCAAACAAATTTCTGTCTTCTATTCTACCACTTGGAGTTTTACACAGGAACTCCATTTTTTGTTTTGACTTTTGCCACCAAACTTCTTTCCCCTCCTAGTCCTTTGAACCCTCAACCTAGAACCATGAAGATCCACTGGTCTTCAGTTCAAAAATTTCAAACTACACCTGCTGCAAGTTTGGACCAGATTTGACAAATTTGGTGAAATTCATTCAAAACCTTCCCCAAAAATTCCAAGTAAATTCAAGCAGCCCCTCGGTGCTTTGAGTGATCATCTCACCAAGTTACAGCTCCAGAAAAATTTATCTCGTAGCCAAAACCTTCTGTCGAACACCTGCAGTGCATGGTCATTGTCAAGTTCAGAAGTTTCAGAGATTCAGTTCAGTGCTCACTGTCGTTTTCTTCAGAGATGGACATCGATCTCGCCAGTGCCACCGCGTCGCCTTGCTCCTCGTCCTCGCCCTCTTGTTCCTGCACCGCACGAACCCCTGGCGCCTTGCGGGCGTCGGCGACGAGCAGCAGAAGCTGCGCCGCCCCGTGACCGACACCGGCGGCGGCTTTGCGGACACCAGCGGGAGACACGGCGCCGACGACGCCACCCAGCGCCGCCCAAACCACCGGAGCTCGCCGCGTGGCCTTCCACTCCCCCGAACGCGCTGCCGCTCTCGTCGTGAACCGCAGGGCGCGGAGCGCGCTCTCTGCCGCCGTTGAGCCCGTGCGGTCACCTCACCGTGGACCGACGCCATTACGCCAAGACCAACCTCGTTTAGCTGCAAATCGAATCCAGTAACCTCCACTGATGTTGCCCGATCACTCAAACCCCCTGCCAACTCACTGCTCACCCGTAATCGCTCGCCGGAGATTCTCCGTTCACGGCCACCCCGTCGATCTGCCTATAAATAGGGGCCCCGAGCTTCAACTCGAGCACCCACCATCCCTGCACTCCCCCTAGAGCACGCCTAGCCACTGGAAGAGCCCCGAGGAGGTCTCCTTCCTCGACTCCGGCCGCCGCGACCCGCCACGGGATCCAGCCCGATTCGCCCCCGTGTGTGCTCCTCCACCTCCATTCTCCTGCTAGTAGCCTCACCTTGCACCCCTCGTTCTGACCCGCGCCTCAATTTGTAGCTTGCAGCCCTCCACCGGAGTTCCCCATCCTCACCCGAGCCGCCGTCCGCCGGAGAAAATGTCGCCGTCGACATAGTGCTCCCCGTTGGACGAGTCCACCACCCACCGACGCGGAAGAGGACGCTGAAGCTCTTGGTACCCTCCGTTTCTCCTAACTCGCCGTGGTTCGACGTCGGCGTCCACCGCAGTCTTCGGGCGCCGGCGAGCATTTCAAACCTGACATGTGGACCCCGCATGTCAGCCTCTGTTCTTTTATTCGCGAACCGTTTTCTGTTGGCGCCTTTGGGCAGAATACGCTTTCTCCTTTGCGCTTGCGCATTCCCAGCCGAAGCGTTTTCTGTTTTCTCAGTTAAAACCCTGGAACTTTTCTGTTTCATTACAGATAAGTCCCTGGACAGAAACCTTTATAACTTTTTAATAAAAAGGTATTTTTGAGCGATTCTTTTTCTGACAATCTTCAAATTTTGTCTAGTTTTTTATGGGATTTATTTGAAAAATATTTGGAAAAGTTTCTGTGCATATGTTGGTTTTCACGTTAGTACCCGTTTCGTGATTTGCCGTAGGTTCCGGGAGAGGTGACGGAGCCGCGAACTTCGCCGAGCTAGACTCCGACTTCTCCGAACCAGGCAAGCATGTTTTGAACATTTGATATGGCAGATGTTTTGCATGTTCACATGAGAGTTTGTGCGTGGCATATGAGTATCGGTAAGATGTCTCGTTGCTTGTAAGGCAACGACCTTCTTGTTCCAAAGTTGCGATGACCTCTGATGAGAGGTGGCCTAATCATGTGGTGACATGAAGGGCAGCAAGGTGGTATTGTTGTAGCATGCCAGCCTTGCGTCATCCGACTTTTCTTTGACGTTAACGCGGTTGGAGCCACGTTATCGATCTTTTCCCGCATGTTCCAAAGTTGCGATGATCTCTGATGAGAGATGGCCTAATCATGTGGTGACATGAAGGGCAGAAAGGTGGTACTGTTGTAGCATGCCAGCCTTGCGTCATCCGACTTTTCCGACGTTAACATGGTTGGAGCCGTGTTACCGTCCCTTCCCCTTTTCGTGCTACCACATGTCTCATTGCCAGGATGCGGTTTAGTAAGTTGGTAACCTCTTTCCGTGTACACACCAAACAGAGAGGCCGGGATGATGGTACCTTGGCCCAGGATTAAAGCCAGTCATCCGGTCAGGGGGCATGGGTGTTTCCGGTTGGGACCGAGAGGGGCGGCACCCCCTTAGAGCGCGCGCATATAAATTTGATCCCATGCTACGCGAGGTTGTAGCCTCCCCGTCTCAAGGTTTTTCTTGAACGTCACCGAGGGTGATCCCTGGCCTCGGATGGTTGAATTGGGTGTGTACTGGTTAGACGTGTTTCTTCCAAAACATCGCAGACGGAACTAGTCCCCGTGACTACTGAAATCCGTTGGCTGTGGTTAAGTACAAACTCTGCAGAGTCAATTCTTTCCACATCATCGTATCCATGATCAAGTAGTGTAAACATTATATCCATATCTATCCGTGTGAAAAACTTGTCCCCGGTGAACCAGCTCAAGTGGTAAATTCAGATTTATTGTTATTCCTGTGGATGGACTAACGTTATTTTTATCTCATGCTTGTGATAAATTACGTTCCCGAACTATTGTATTATTGAGCTACAATATAAGCCCTTTATGAGACGTCACGCAGACGTCCGGCTGTGGCGTGTACTCGTTTCTCACTTTAAATATAAGCCCTTTATGTGATGTCGCTCAGACAGCCGACTGCGGCATGCACTGTCTTTATTTTCTGTTATGAGCCCTTTATGTGATGTCGCTCAGACGTCCGACTGCGGCATGTACTGTCTTTATTTTCTGTTATAAGCCCTTTATGTGGTGTCGCCCCGACGCCCGACTGTGGCATTATTATTCTGCATTTTCCGCTCGAGGAGTCTTTCGGACACTCGTTTGGTACCTGTATTATCTTTCCGCATTTTCCGCTCGAGGAGTCTTTCAGACACTCGTTTGGCACCCGTATTACTATTCTGCAGTTTCCGCTCGAGGCGTCATTCAGACCCTCGCTTGGCACCCAGTATTTAATTTCTCTATGTCTGATGGCACTGGTTAACTTGTTCATATGTTTCACGTTTGCATTTGTTATATCTTATGTCCGAACTGTCTTGCGAGTACTTTCATAGTACTCACCTGGCTTGTTGATTTGGCCAGATGTTGACGAAGGCGATCTCTTGGATGAAGAGTTTGATAGCGCGTCCGATGCCTAGAGGAGTCCCAGTCAGTCCTGCGCGATCCCGGATATTGGTCACTTGTATTGTATACGCTTCCGCCACCCGCAATAAGTCTTCTCGGGCCTCACTCCGACGCTCGATGAGTTGTAGTCTTCTGGAATCATATCACTCGCTTCGCGATGATATTTCCACCACCATTATTATCGTGAGTTAGAAGTTTGCCACCCTATCCGCCGTAATGTTTTACCGGCGTGCCTGTAATAAATTGTTGGGCAGTCTCTGCTCAACCTTGTATTGTATTTAGTACTCCTGGTATTTTTCTTCTGTGACCAAGATTATTGTCTACCAGTGAGAAGGAATTCTTCTTCGCTGGTCCGAAAAAGGGATTGGTCTCTCAATAATTATTTTATT
>NC_057805.1:439712582-439802423 GCF_018294505.1 Triticum aestivum
ATGCAATGTGTGTGAAATAGAGTCCTAGATATAACATATATATAGAGGGGGCGATCCACAAGAAGAGAGTGGAGGTATCATCGGCTTGAGGTGTCCATAGAATCGAAGAGAGGGATGATGTGTGTGTGTGCACGCGCGATCGATAAGGAGTGCCATCGAATTTGTGTGTGCCCACGTCAAAGATATAGAGTGGCTGGCCTACTGGAACGTGAGATGGGACATGTGCAGTTTGTCTCTGTGGCATGGATACCTACCTGCAGCGCTCGACTATCGGTGTGTGGTGGTGGAAGAGGGAGGCCATATTAACTATAGAGGTATAATGGCTGGTATATGTGTGGAGGAGGAGAGAGGCCTACCTCATGTATTAAGGAGATCGATCTGCCTCATGTATTAAGGGAGATCGATCGGCATCCATGCATATGTGCAGGAGAGGAATAAGGTTGGGAGAGAGACAGAGCTAGAGTGTTGGAGGGGGTGGTAGTGGAGTTGCTTCTAACAAATGGTGGGATAGGCTTGCCAGACAAACGGAGGGCGCGCCCGCAATATCAATGAGAGAGGAGATGGCTGCTTCTTGTCTGTGCACGTGCGTGTGAGAGACGGGTCAGGAGGCATGCACGAATGATGAGGGGGGACGATGTGGCAGTGGTAAGCAGACATAACTACATAGGAAGATCAATCGCCCTTTGTTAGAGAAAGGAGAGACATAACTTGTGAGGTACGTCGATCGATGGGGTGGTAGTTAAAGTCGATCTAGGTATATGTTGGGAGATCGATCGGTATACATGCATGTGTGTGTTAGAAGCAAATGAGGCACGAGGAGAAGGATAGAGAGAGAGGGATGCATGTAGGAGGTGGTACGAGAGGCATACTATATCGAGGGGGGAGGAGTGTGCGAGTACGAGAACGATGAAAAGAGTGGTGGGAGTGAGGCATGGACGGTGATAAGAGAACAGGGGAAGCTTGTGTTTGTGCTAGGCACACCTGGCTAGAGAGGCATATCGATCGATGTGTGCCGTAAAGAAGGAGTTGGGGGGCCTACACACACCGTGGGTGAACGACCTAAAGTGAAAAGACGAATTTGCGCGATGGAGCTAGAGAATGCTGAGGGAGGGTGAGAGGGATGTGGGCGTGTGCATGCACAAGAGAAAGTTAGCGCTAGCTCCAAAGATAAGAGGGTTGTGTGGGTGTAAAAGACGAATAGAGATCATATATACTTCATATAAAAAGAGAATTCGGATATTTGAAGAATTTATCATAGTGTTTCAAACTGACGCATGTGTGAATATATATAACGGTGATACACATGGTGTGGTTATGAACATGTTATACTACATTTAATATATTTTATCTCTACTCTTATAAAAAACAGAGTTGTTGATGATGGTGTGCCTGCCATCCTGCATAATAGGCTGTCCGATTTATATCTGGCGGATAGCAAGGAAACTATGATGGTTGAAGTTGGCAACAATCATGATTGTAGATTCTTATTGAAATAGAGAAACGAATTCAAATATAGTTCGAATTGCAGCGGTAGTATAGACATTGGAATGCACTAAAATGTGGGTATGAGTAGGTTACATGCATTATACAGCAAGCGAAAAAATTTAATCGGGCATAACATGGATTCATACTCCCTCCTTCCATCTATATAGGGCGTAATGATATTTTTAAGACCGCCTTTGACTATTGACAAGATTAATAGTACATGACATGCACAATGTGAAAATTATATCATTGAAAGAACCTTTCACAGACGAATTTAACGGTGTGCTTTATGTAAGTTGCATGTCATATATCATTGCTCTAATATTTGGTCAAAGTTAGCATCGAAAAACGCATTAGGCCCTATATAGATGGAAGGAGGGAGTAGCTTTGAATAGCATTTGTATAGTAAAACGGGGCAAGACTCTCTCTTTCTGTGGTGTGAATAGTTTTATTTTTTTCGTTTTCTTTTTGGTTGAGGGAAGTGCGAATTGATTTGGTACGTACAAGTACAATATTACTACACGTTAGGCTTGTCCCTAAAATTCAACCCGCGTCTTTTTATATCCCGAAAATTCAAATATCGTGCTCCCAAAACTGGCGCCTTCACAACCCGCGCCTTGCTATCCCGAAATTACAACGCGCGCGAAAACTCCCTCCAGCTGCCAAATCCCGACATGCGAAATCCCCCTTCTAACCATGAGCCGAAAGGGCCGCTGGTTCAAATCGGTGGGGGGTACTTTTGTAACACACCTTACATTTTGGACAAGCGCGTCCCTAAGTCATGCTTCACCCCTCCCATCGCCCCCTTTTTGCCATTCGAAATCCCAGACCGCCATAACCTCTCTGCTCCAGCCACGAAACCCCACCCTCCTCCGTCCGCCACGTCACCGCTGCCCAGTTGGAGCCTCTTCCCCGACGACGTCGTCCACCGCAACAGCTCGACGTCCCTCGTCCACCTCCCCGGATGAGGATCCGTCGTCCATCTCGCCATCTCGCCGGTTCAGCCGCCCCGTCCTCACCTCCAAGGAGCTGCTCCGATGATCGCCTTGTCTATCGCGGCTGCTCCATCCCCACAGCGCCGCCTTAACCTGCTCCACCGGAACCGTTGCATCCTCACCGACTCCTCGGACGAAGCCGAGGCCTACTCGGCGCCACCAAAGAGGTTGTACACTCATCGCATCGCACCTTCTCCTTAACTCGACCTCCCGGCGCCGACGGTGCTCCATCCCGCACCCCCATGGAGCGGCTACCTTGAAGCCGGCACCGCGGGCGACATCTCCACGGAGGCTCTCCCTAGTGCGAGGCCCCTTCGGCGGCGGCGTCCATACCAGCCGGATCTGCTGCTGCTGCTCCGGCTCTCACTTGCTCGCTCGCGCTGCTGCTACTGCTCCGGCTCTCGCTCGATCGCTCGCTCGCCCAGCTACTGCTGTTGCTCTCCCCCTCGCTCGTGCTGCTGCTCTGCTCTGATTAAACCACACTTCAGTCGACTGAATCGACTTTTGGGTCAGTCGATTTTCAGGGGTTGGGGGGCTCGCCGGAGTTAAGGAAGAACCACCCGCAGCGGGCACGGGGGCTCGCCGGAGAGGTACCCCACTATCTATCTTAGGGTTCAGGGTGGGGGCGGGGGCCTAGAGGGCTGGCCGGGGCGGCGGTGGCGAGTTGTTTCGGGGCGGCGAGGCAGCGCTGGGGCCGGCGGTTCGGCCGGTGGTGGCTGGCGGCTCAGGGGGGTGCAGGTTGAAGACGAACTGCAGGCCCTCCCTAAACTACATGTCAAGTGCCTCTCTGCTACCATTGCGTTCAGTTTTGATAGTAGCATTCAGATTCCACAGTAAATTTCAGTTTCGACAGTTAAGTTCAGAGTCAAGAGTTTTTACCTCATCTGTTGTAGTCAGGTGGTTTTTGGTGATGTTAATTTGACATCCATTTTACATCATCTATTGGAGATGTTATTAGAATCCCACATAAGATTGACGATGTCTGTCTTGTGCTGCTTCAGCCTTGACGTCTTACGGCTCACCGGAGCTGCTCCAACGACAGAATGATCCATCACAACAGAGCAGTGCCCTGGACGCTGTCTACAGATTCCTCAGATCTCCCTCCACACCTCCGACAGCCACCTCTGCCTCAACTGCTTCAGCGACCAACCCAATGATGCTGAGGTCGACACGGCTACGGCAAAGAGGTTGTACACTTGTTGCATCACTTATTACTATACATTCACGTCGATCCATTAGGGCTATTTTGGTTCAACGAAAAAACGTTGATCCACTGGTTGTTACCATCACTCTAAATTTCTGCATGCTCTCCTTACATAATCTCACCATATTTTTTGGTATGCATGTCAGATATTGTACACAGTCATGCTGAACATGTAGAGAAAAAGAGAAGAGTTTTGCGCGGCAATACAATGTCATGCAGACATCGCTCGATGGTGGGTGCAATGGCAAACCCTCCCCACCCCTCTCCAGATTGTAATCCAGAGGAAGATATCTGTTCTGAGGCGGATTCAGACGCCGCTGACCACTCCTATTTACCCCCCAAGGTGTTTTCTCTACCTTGGCATGATGATGTTAGTCATATCATGCATATGTTGCCTTGTAGTGCCTACTTTTGACATCATATATGTCATCTGCTTAGTTTAGACATGTTCTGTAATGCCACCTGTTTAGTTAAACAATATACATGTCAACTATTTCATGCCCTCTTTTTTCCACACTATCTATTGCATCTGTCTCTCATACAATGTCTGTACATTCAACTATGTTTCCTATTTATCAAGCATTTGAATTGGAGCGGGTGATGCCAGTATCTAGCGGACTAAAAACATGGTCTTCAAATAAAACAGTGCTACCTCTTGGTGGAGATAGCACCCCGGTTGTACATGCATAAGAACCAGCCCTACCACACATAACCCAAACTCTCGCAGATTGTACCCCTACTGCGATGGACAGAGAACCAGCTTCACCCAATCTAACCCCAACCCCAGCCGATAGTAACCCAGTTCCTGTTGACACAGCACCATCTCCACCACAGAGCTCCCAAACAAGAGCAGTTAGTAAGGCAGCTCCAGTGCCCATAGGGCCAGTACTATCACGGCGAACCCCAACTCCACCAGTTAGTACGCCTATTCCTGTGGAGGAAGCACAACCAGCTAGTCGTAGTTTACAATATATCGCATTTGATGTTGTTAAATCGTATGTGCGTATCTTCCCATCTTGGAAATATTATACTGAAGATGAAGGAAAATGCCAGTTGCAGGTGTTTGTCCAGGAGTTATGTGTAAGTAATGTTATTCACGGCAATTACTTTGCTTCGTCCCATACATCCTACCTCCATGATGGTTATAATATAGCAAATTTTCCCATTTTTCTCTATAGAGAAGGACCGATTTGGAAACTCAGGATGAGGTAACCTGTGCTAATACCTCTGCTATCTTCAAGAATGCTTGGTGGAAGTATGGGAATTACCTGAAGAAAATGTACTTCACCGGCAAAGAAACTCATCAAATTCCCTTACGTTCTCCTGAGACACATTTACTGGACGATGACTGGGAATGCCTTGTTCTATACTGGTCCCGAACCAAGAATGTGGTAAGGTCTATGAGCTCATTTTCTATTTTTTAGTATTATATTCTTGCGTCTTAGTGTACTCTGTTCATGTAGAACAAGTGCCTAAACCTGAAGAACAACTGTTCTAATTTAAGATTCCATTGCTATCATAGTTCAAAAAAGCGCTAGGCGTTAATTGTGCGTTTTGCCACCGCCTTGCGCTTTACTGACCAAAGCGCATGCTTATGCGCAGTTATGCGCAATGCGTTTTGCCAACGCCTAGAGCCTAGGCGCGCTTAAGCGCTCGCTTAGGCGCGCCTTTTTTAACTATGATTGGTTTGCTCTTGTATCACTGTATTTACTCATACAAACTTATTTTTAAATTGAAGGATCCAATCGAAACTCCAATGGCACAGCAGGTATGTTCACGCATGTTTCTTTAACAGGTTTGCTCTTATCAATAGCTCTGTTGATTTCAATTTCAATTGTGTATACAGTTGACTTTCATATCATGCACATTACTAGCATCACAACAGATCCAATAGTGTTGTTGTACATGTAGACCCATGGTACCCATCTGAAATCTTGTTGTGCCATGTAGTTTCCCACGCTTTGTATTCTTTCACTGCTGCTTTGTCTTGAACTGATATGATTTGAACCGTGCCTCTATTTTGATTTGGCAAGACAATGCAGTGACCATAGGACATAGATATATGTTTGTTTGATGCTTTTATTATGTACTAGTACTTGGCAATAGAAGACTTGGTAGTTTAATCCTGTCCACCTTACTAATGAACTGGTTCACCAAAATGAGTTTCATATACTAGTACATGCTAAACTTGTTATGTGTCTGCTTGTTTCTTCTTTTACAATGCTGACAGAATATTGGGGAAGAGTGCCTTATTAAGCAATGGTAAAGGAAGTAATGCAGATAAGGTTCAGGATAGTGACACATCCTTGTTGGTCTCCAACAAAGCTGATAAAACAGCTAAGGAAGACTATCTTGAAGACAGCGAGACAACCCCAAAGTCCTGTCTTGGTTTAGTGTTCAAGTTACTGGCCACTACCGCTTGCACAAGCTATTCAAACTCACTGTCTGAATCAGTTCGGTTTCTTGAGTCTCAACTACAAGCTGAAAGACATCGATCAGCTGTGCTGCGACAAGAAGCGGAAGGACTGTGGAAGTCCCTGGAGCATTCAGATGCATACTTTCTGGTGCAACAGCAAGCGTTGGAGGATTTTAGCGCCAAACAGGACAAAGCTAATCAGCTTGCTAAGCTTATTGCCAGCATGGTGGATACCCAGGATAACGTTTCTTGAGCTCTTGTGAAGTTGTTTCAGTTATGCTCTTGTTTTGCTGCCGCGTTTATTTGCACTGGTGGCCAATTTTGACGGCCAGTGTATGTAATGTGCTGCTTTGTTCCCTATATTTGCACTGGTGGCGAACTTTGATGCCCAGTGGATGTAATATGTGTAATAGCGGTAATAGGCTAGCGTTAATTGCTTGCTTATTTATTTCCTTATTCTCTTGTTTAGTTGTTTGCTTGTAGTCACTGCAGTTCTTTTTCTGTTTTTTTCTAGTGGCCACAATAGCCTATTTTTGGTAACTAGGCCAAAATAATCGTGGCAACACACGGACTGTTGTAACCATGGGCCTCCTGCATGCCGTATGATCCATGGGCCTTCGTCCGGCCGTAGGATCCATCGGACTTCTATACGGGCCTTAGGGTCCATGGGCCTTCTACGGGCCGTAGGGTCCATGGGCCTTCTACGGGCCGTACGATCCATGGGCCTTCTACGGGCCGTACTATCCATGGGCCTCATATGGGTCGTAGGATCCATGGGCCTTCTACGGGGCGTATCATCATTTCGCCAATCATGGGCCGTACTATTCGTGGACCATAACGGGTCATTAATAGGCCGTATTTGATAACTCTATGAAAACAGCCCTACGGGTTTTTTTTGACATGAAAACGGCCCAACGTATTAACGGTCCGCAAACGGGCCGACTGCAACGACGGGCTGAATTTGGCCCACAAGCAGAAAATGACAGTAACGGGCCGTATGTAACCGAATGCTGCAAATGGGCCCAAGAATCAATGGGCCCTGAGAAGGCCGAAAGATGACTTGGGCTGGAAACGGCCCAATGGAATAACGAGCCGTTAATGGGTATAAAGTGATACACTGTTCATTACGGGCCAGTTTCACCACGGGCCGTTAATGGGCCAAGAGTTACAAAGGTCCTCATATGGGTCGAAAGAAGTCATGGGCCACACATGGGCCGGAAGTTAAAACGGGCTGAATCATATTGGACGGCCCAGATGATGCTACTGGGCCTAATTCGGATAGGGCGTAACGGGCCCTGGGTTAGCGGGCTGTGAATGGGCTATATGCGAACAGGCCGTTAACAGGCATTCCATGGGCCGGCCCGCCACCTTTTGACCAAGTCAAACGGGCCAGCCTTTTCACAGGAATGGGCCTCTGTTGGGCCGTGCCACGTGTCGCCGTATCATAGGCGCCTTCGGTCCAATGAGCGGATGACATCTGTCCCAACGGTGAGCCGACACGTGTTTCCTCCAGCCAATGATGATTTTACACGTGGAAAATCCCCATTGGTCGGGGCTGTTAACGGGTTATCGGATCCAAAACCCGACCCAATAGCTTAACGACGTTCCGTTACAGTGGATGCCACGTGTCGGTCACCCTTGACGAAAGCACTTCTGTGACGCGCGATTTATCGTCATGGAAGTGGACACTTCCATGATGATAATTTTGGTAATGTCATGGAACACTTCTACGACAGCACAGGTATGACTATCTTGATTCTGTCATAAATTTGTCATGGATGTACATGCATGACAAAAAACGCAACCTACTATGACAAACACGTATCATCACGGAAGTGTATTCTTTTGTAGTGCTAGTGTATTACTATATCTCGGGAAAGCTAGCTATGACATCAAGCTCGTCCACACCGACGGCTTCACGCGGGCCATATCACAGGTCAAGTGGTCCATCTCCAACCCCTCTGGTTCAATCGTCGTCGATCTCTTCGACGGCCCTGCCGCTGATCTCCTCCGCCAAGCGGTCAAGGATTTGCGAGCTTTATACGCCATCGAGCCCATTTTGTCACTTCTGAAGGACACGTCCTACGGCGGCGGCTTGGGATCATCAATTGCCAAGTCAGATCTCATCGACCACGAGGAGGGCATCCATGAAGGTTCTTCCAAGGTGAAACAGCCCATCTGCGACATCAGAGAGCGCACCATGGGTCTGTGCTCTTCCAACTGGAAGGATCCCGTCCATGAAATGTGAGGCAACATTCTATCAGCAAATCTTACCTTTTCTAGCTTTCCAAACCGTACCCATTGTTGTAGTGGCATTTGTCGTGCGGTGCTTTAACTATGTCGTGTTTAATTATTTCAGTTATGCAAAAATGTATTGTTCAATAGGTCTATGTGATGTTTAAGTATGAATTGTCCACTTCAGTTTCACGAATGGATATATTTGGTTGTTTATAGTGAGTAGATGCCTTGTTTATCTGTATTTGGTTGTTAGGTTGGTTGGAGTGAGCATTTTTCCAGTTATCGAGCAGATGCCTTGTTTATCTGTATTTGGTTCTTAGTTTGGTTGCAGTGAGTATTTGTCCAGTTATCAAGCAGATACCTTGTTTATCTGTATTTGGTTGTTAGGTTGCTTTTTTAGCATTTGTCCAGTTATCAAGCAGATGCCTTGTTTATCTTTATCTGCTTGTTAGGTTGGTTGCAGTGAGCATTTGTCCAGTTTTCAAGCATATGCCATGTTTATCTGTATTTGCTTGTTAGGTTGGTTGCAGTGAGACTCTGTCCAGTTTTCAATAGCTATATTTGGTTGTTATACTGGTCATTTATGCCTTGTTTATTTCAGTCATTCACAATGTGTTGTTCATTATGTGCAAGTCGGAATTGTGCCGCTCAACTACATCAATACCAGTTTGAACGGCTATATTTGGTTCCAGTTATTCTTGGTGTAGTTAACACCTGCCCTTTATTTCAGTTTTACACATTTATCCAGTGTGATGTTTAAGCATTACCTACGTTCTATTCATTTTCAACAATACCAATTTGAATTGCAATATTTGATGGCTGTTAAGCCTGTTGTCGATAACATTGCCTTCCATTTTTATCTGCTTTAACAGCATGCTGAAACCAACACATTCAAGCTATCATTTGGAGATTATGTTGTTTACCTTTCCTATATTTGTTTGATGTTAAGATTGATGTACTTATCATGCCTTTCCACTACTTATGCAGGACAACAACGGGAGTGGCCACCATTTTCCGCCGAGGTTAGCTTCATCCCTCGGCTTGTACTCCCCCGTCGTTCCATAATGTAGTGCATATAGATCCAGGCCTGGACACTAGTTAGCTTCTAATATTGACTTGTTGCTTGTAGGTACATATGCCCTTGGCAAGGATCCACGCATCTACCCTTTTTGCGTATGGGGCAATGAGATATTGATGAACAAGCATCAAGTGAGGAAACTGATAAGGATTATTAGCAAAAATATACGAATGGTGGCAAGCAAATTATTTGTTTATGCTCTATCCAACACAACAGTGAGCTGTAGGATGGTAACTACAAACTCTGCAGCCTTCTCTTTCTACTACCCATAATGAGTTGTTAGACAACAATGTCTGAATCTTTTTCGTTCCCAGTGGTTCCCGAAGCAGTTCGCTCAAGATTACCTCGCAAAGTACATGATTGGTGGACACGCAATGAAGGTTAAAGTATTTCATCCGGACTACAATGAGCATCAAGAAGTCCTACTGAAGACAGTGAAGGATGGACGGGCAGCCATCACAAGGGGTTGGCCTAGAGTCGTGCGCGTATTACGCATGGAGGAGGGCACAATATGGGCATTCCGCTTCACCTTCTTCAGCAACCAGAATGTCTTTCGCCTCTCTCTTTACAGTCTTTAGTAGAACTGTGGTTCATCATTCTTTACTTGGTGCTTCTGTAGTTCTTCAGTATATGTACCTGTGCATCGAATTATGGATTCGTGGTTGAACCTATATTTGTAATAAACATGGTTGGATATGAAATAAGTGATTGCCTACTTTCAAATTCAAAACATGTGATTTTTAAATTAGGGATTAATTAGGGATTACACTGCACACGGTTTACGAAAGCGAAACGTCTGCGATATACGTGGAGATCAGAAACGTTTCTAGGATCCACTACGTGTGCGATCAATCTCCACTGCACTCACGACTTTCTCTTAAAAACTGTTTGTGTTAGGCCACCTTGCGCAAACGTTTACCACATAAAAAGTGTGTGTGATGGACAGACTTTGCCACAGAGTTTCTTCTACGCACCGTGTGTGATGCATTCAATAACGCAAACGATAAACTTATTAATATCGTGTGCAATGGCAACGCTATCACAAATGATTTAACAGGAAAAATTGCGTGTGATGTACCTGTGAACGAAACCGTTTTCCTTGGAGCGACTATGTGGGATGTACATACGGACGGAAACGTTTAGCGGGGACTGACTGTGTGGGATGTACTTGCGACCGGAAACAATTTCTTTGTATAATTGTATTTTTAGCTCTACTATACGTATTTCCGTATTTGAGCGCTCGGCGGTCGCACACGACCTCATTTTGCCGAGCGTGTGTTCCAGGAGGGCATATCCCCGATGGTTTCTGGGTTGTGTGGGAAGGACCCCCCTATCGCCAACACTCACTTGGCGATGGTTCCAAATGCCGTCGCGGAAAGGGGTTAAAAACCGTTTGTTTAGCACCGACGTGTACCAGTGGTACTCTCGTGCAATGACAAGTGAATAAACACTCATCTTGAGAATAACACATCTAGCATGGAAAAATATCAGCCACTCCCTACCGTTTCATGAGCGGTACGAGCACCCAAAAGAGAAATTTATTTTGAAATTTAGAGATGGCACATACAAATTTGCTTAGAACGGCAAAAGAATACCGCATATAGGTAGGTATAGTGGACTCATGTGGCAAAACTGGTTTAAGGATTTTGGATGCACAAGTAGTGATCATACTTAGTGCAAATGAAGG
The DNA here is from genome assembly GCF_018294505.1 of Triticum aestivum. Taxonomy (NCBI): domain Eukaryota; kingdom Viridiplantae; phylum Streptophyta; class Magnoliopsida; order Poales; family Poaceae; genus Triticum; species Triticum aestivum. The sequence continues at coordinate 439,723,686 of NC_057805.1, forward strand.
CTAGCAAAAGATTGAGAAGCATCCAACCAAGAAACAAAAAATCTCATAAGCGAGCATTAAGCATAACTGACACCGAATAATGCACCACAAGTAGGATGTAATTTCATTGCTGAACTATTGACTTTCGTGCTTGCATAGGGAATGACAAACCTTAACACCAGTATTCCTACTAAAGCATAATTACTCATGAACATGACTCACATATTATATCAACATATCACAAAACTATTACAAGGAATCAAGTTTATTTTGTCCAATGATCTTCATGAAAGTTTTTATTATATCCCTCTTGAATATCTATCACTTTGGGACTAATTTCATAGGTTGCTTTATTAGCTCAAACAAATCTAAGTGAAGAACATGAGGATAAAATTTTCTTCTCTCAAAATAATTTAAGTGAACCAAGAGAGAATTTCTTAAATAAATTACTAACTCTCAAATAAATCTAAGTGCAACATTAGAGCTTCAAAAATACTAAAGCACACTGTGCTCAAAAAGATATAAGTGAAGCACTAGAGCAATTCCAAAGCTCAAAAAGATTTAAGTGAAGCATAGAGAGCAATTCTAACAAGTCATAGCATAAGTTCGGTTCCCTCAAATAGGTGTGTCCTACAAGGATAGATGACTTAAAAAAAGCAAAACAAGCAAAGATTCATATCGTACAAGACCCTCCAAGCAAAACTCATGATATTTGACGAATAAGAATACAGCTCCAAGTAAAATACCGATGGTCGTTAGAAGAAAGAGGGGATGCCACTCGGGCATCCCCAATCTTAGTTGCTTGCTTCTCTTATAGATAATAGCTTGGGATGCCATGGGCATCCCCAAGATTAGGCTCTTCTTACTCCTTATTCCTTCATCCATCGTGATCTCACCAAAAACTTGAAAACTTCAATCACACAAAACTCAACAAAACCTTCGTGAGATCCGTTAGTATAACTAAGCAAATCACTACTATAAGTACTGTTCCAAACCCATTCATATTTTATTTTTGCATTAAATCTATTGTATTCCAACTTTGCTATAGCTTATACCCACCAATACAAACCATATATTCATCGAAATAAGCACACAACTCAAAGAAAACATAATTTGTCAAAAACAGAACAGTCTGTAGTAATCAGGGAACTTCGTATACTTCTGTAACTCCAAAAATTATGAAAAATTAGGAAAACGTGGGCAATTTGTATATCAATCTTGTGTAAGAAAAATCAAAGAAAAAGCACATTTATGTGATTTATGATAATTATTTTCCTGAGCGCAAAAGTTTCTGTTTTTCAACAAGATCAAATCAACTATCACCCAACATGATCCCAAAGGCTTCGCTTGGCACAAACACTAATTGAAACACAAAAAACACAATCATAACAGTAGCGTAATTGTGCAAACACCTTAAGAACAGAATGAAAAAGACAAAATTAAATTTTATTCATTGGGTTGCCTCCCAACAAGCTCTATCATTTTATGCCCCTAGCTAGGCATAATGCAAAGATCTAAGTATTGTCATCTTTGTTTTCACTTCCCTTGGAAGTGTTTTTGTCAAGTGGTTTTGCAAAGAAAACATAAACCACCTCATCCATAGAGACTTTAGCACTATTAAGTTGCTTATCATCGTATCCCCTTTGATTTCCGACAACAATCCAAGAATAGTGTTGATTAGCATCATTGAAAACTTGTTGGATTATGTCTAAAACAAGGACTTCCTTTTTAAGATTCTCATCAAAAATTTGATTATTTCCAAGAAAGTGTCTTAACATATAATCACTATTATAAAGGATCTCATTTATTACCCTTTTTTCACGGTTCATACCATAAAAATCAAAGATCTCCCTGGCTTCCCGTATTATATAGTCAAATTCATTCATAAGAACAAGGGTAGCCAACTTTTTAGCTTTGGGATTCTTTATAACAGGTAACTCATAAAACAATCTTTGCAAGGTAGGATGAGTACAGATGAATTTATTCTCAAGTTTCAGAACTAGTGCTGAAATAGCTTCTGCATATGCTATTGTTCTTTTAAGTATATGAGCATCATCAAGAGTTAAATTTCCGACATAATTAAAAAATTCTTGGATATGTTCTTTTCCCCTAATATTCCCTTGCCCCAAAAGAAAAGTTTTAGCATCCAGATTGCCAGATCGTCCAATTTTAGGAGTTAGGCCATCATCTGTTTCCGCCATGCCAAAGTCACTCATGGTGACAAGTTCGAGCAAATAGGAGATCTGACGAGAAAACGGTGAACGAAAAAGTGGGCAAATAAAACGACAAATTTTTGTGAAGTGGGGGAGAGGAAAACGAGAGGCAAATGGCAAATAATGTAAATTGCAAGGAGATGAGATTTGTGATTAGGAACCTGGTAGATGTTGATGATGTCTCCCCGGCAGCGGCGCCAGAAATTCCTTTTGATGCGGCTTGAACTACGTCGGTATTTCGCCAAACAGGAAGGGATGATGCAGCACAACTACGGTAGGTATTTCCCTCAGTGATGAGACCGAGGTTATCGAACCAGTAGGAGAACCACGCAACACCACGTAAACAGCTCCTGCACAAAAAGAACAAATACTTGCAACCCGACGTAAGAGAGGGGTTGTCAATCCCTCACGGGTAAAAGGATAGGTAAAATTGTAGTAGATTGGATAAATAGATCTCGCGGGAACGCGAGATAAAATAAATAAAAAATTGCAGCAAAGTATTTTTGTGTTTTTGGATTAATAGATCTGAAAATAATAACAAATAAAAATAGATCGAAGGCAAATATAATAAAGAAGAGACACGGGAGCCGTAGATTCCACTAGTGGCTTCTCTCGAGAAAAATAGCATATGGTGGGTAAAATTTTTACTATTGGGCAATTGATAGAACTTGAAATAATCATGACGATATCCAGGCATCCCATCCAAGATTAGTAGACCGACTCCTGCCTGCATCTACTATTTTTACTCCATCCATCGACCGCTATCCAGCATGCATCTAGTGTATTAAGTTCATGGAAAAACGGAGTAATGCAATAAGAATGATGACATGATGTAGACAAGATCTATTTATGTATAAATAGACCCCATCTTGTTATCCTTAATAGCAACGATACGTGTCGGTTCCCCTTATGTCACTGGGATCAAGTACCGTAAGATCGAACCCATCACAAAGAACCTCTTCCCATGGCAAGAAAAATCGATCTAGTTGGCCTAACTAAAAAGATTCGAAGAAGAAATACGAGGCTATAAGTAATCATGCATATAAGAGATCAAGAGACTCAAATAACTTTCATGGATAAAAACATAGATCTGATCATAAACTCAAAGTTCATCGGATCCCAACAAACACACCTCAGAAAAGAGTTACATCAAATAGATCGCCAAGAGACCATTGTATTGAGAATCAAAAGAGAGAAGAAGCCATCTAGCTACTGACTACGGACTCGTAGGTCTACAATGAACAACTCACGCATCATCGGAGAGGCACCAATGAGGATGATGAACCCCTCTGTGATGGTGTCTAGATTGGATCTGGTGGTTCTCGAACTTGCGGGAGCTACAATTGATTTTCGTTGACTCCCCGGTTTCTGGAATATTGGGGTCTTTATAGAGCAAAGAGGTGGTGCGGGAGGCGGCCGAGGTGGGCACAACCCACCTGGGAGCGCCTGGGCCCCCAGGCGCGCCCTGGTGGGTTGTGCTCCCCTCGGAGCACCCCTCAAGTACTTCCTTGGAACATCGTGTGTCTTTTGGTCCAGAAAAAATCACTAAAAAGTTTCACTGCGTTTGGACTCCGTTTGGTATTGATTTCCTGCGAAGTAAAAAACAAGCAAAAAACAGCAACTAGCACTGGGCACTATGTAAATAGGTTAGTCCCTAAAAATGATATAAAGTTGCTATAAAATGATAGTAAAACATCCAAGAATGATAATATAACAGCATGGAACAATCAAAAATTATAGATACATTGGAGACGTATCAACCGCTCCCGAGCCCCCGAGGCCTTCTACGGCCCAGGCTCCTCCCAGCGGGGAAGGGTGAAGGAAATATGCCCTAGAGGCAATAATAAAGTTGTTATTTATATTTCCTTATGTCATGATAAATATCTATTATTCATGCTAGAATTGTATTAGCCGGAAACTTGATACATGTGTGGATATATAGACAAAACACAGTGTCCCTAGTAAGCCTCTACTAGACTAGCTCGTTAATCAAAGATGGTTAAGTTTCCTGACCATAGACATGTGTTGTCATTTGATGAACGAGATCACATCATTAGGAGAATGATGTGATGGACAAGACCCATCCGTTAGCTTAGCATAATGATCGTTAAGTTTTATTGCTATTGCTTTCTTCGTGACTTATACATATTCCTCTGACTATGAGATTATGCAACTCCTGAATACCGGAGGAACACCTTGTGTGCTATCAAATGTCACAACGTAAATGGGTGATTATAAAGATGCTCTATAGGTCTCTCTGAAGGTGTTTGTTGGGTTGGGATAGATCGAGATTAGGATTTGTCACTCCGAGTATCGGAGAGGTATCTCTAGGCCCTCTCGGTAATGCACATCATAATAATCCTTGCAAGCGCTTGATCGGTTGGATCGTGAAGACGTTCGACTACATCGACCGCGTTAAACTAACTCTTCCGCATTCGGTCTACGAGGGTACGTGGACACACTCTCCCCCTCTCGTTGCTATGCATCTCCTAGATAGATCTTGCGCTATCGTAGGAATTTTTTTGAAATTGCATGCTATGTTCCCCAACAGTGGCATCCGAGCCAGGTCTATGCGTAGATGATATGCACGAGTAGGATACAAAGATTTGTGGGCGATCATAGTCATACTGCTTACCACCAACGTCTTACTTTGATTCGGCGGTATTGTTGGATGAAGCAGCCCAAACCAACCTTACATGACCACGTTCATGAGACCGGTCCCACCGACAGACATGCAACTTGTTTTGCATAAAGGTGGCTGGCGGGTGCTGTTTCTCCAACTTTAGTTGAGTCGAATTTGACTAAGGCCGGTCCTTGTTGAAGGTTAAAACAGCACACTTGACGAAAAATCGTTGTGGTTTTCATGCGTAGGTAAGAACGGTTCTTGCTAGAAGCCCGTAGCAGCCATGTAAAACCTACAACAACAAATTAGAGGATGTCTAACTTGTTTTTGCAGGGCATGTTGTGATGTGATATGGTCAAGACATGATGTGATATAAATTGTTGTATGAGATGGTCATGTTTTGTAAAAGTTATCGGCAACTGGCAGGAGCCTTATGGTTGTCGCTTTATTGTATGAAATGCAATCCCCATGTAATTGCTTTACTTTATCACTATGCGGTAGCGGTAGTTGTAGAAGCAATAGTTGGCGAGACGACAATGACACTACGATGGAGATCAAGGTGTCAAGCCGGTGACGATGGAGATCATGACGGTGCTTTGGAGATGGAGATCAAAGGCACAAGATGATGATGGCCATATCATGTCACATATTTTGATTGCATGTGATGTTTATCTTTTATGCATCTTATTTTGCTTAGTACAGCGGTAGCATTATAAGATGAACCCTCACTGAAATTTCAAGGTATAAGTGTTCTCCCTGAGTATGCACCGTTGCAATAGTTCGTCATGCCGAGACACCACGTGATGATCGGGTGTGATAAGCTCTACGTTCACATACAACGGGTGCAAGACAGTTTTGCACGTGCGGAATACTCAGGTTAAACTTTACGAGCCTAGCATGTACAAACATGGCCTCGGAACACTGGAGACCAAAAGGTCGAACGTTAATCATATAGTAGATATGATCAACATAGAGATGTTCACCATTGAAAACTACTCCATCTCACGTGATGAGCGGACATGGTTTAGTTGATTTGGATCACGTGATCATTTAGATGACTCGAGGGATGTCTATCTAATTGGGAGTTCTTAAGTAATATGATTAATTGAACTTTAATTTATCATGAACTTAGTCCTGATAGTTTTTGCATATCTATGTTGTAGATCAATGGCCCGTGCTACCATTCCCTTGAATTTTAATGCGTTCCTAGAGAAAGCTAAGTTGAAAGATGATGGCAGCAACAACACGGACTGGGTCCATAACTTGAGGATTATCCTCATTGCTGCACAGAAGAATTATGTCCTTGATGCACCGCTAGGTGTACCACCCCCTCCAGCAACTGCGGACGTTGTGAACACCAGGAAGTTGCGTGTTGATTACTACTCGATAGTTTAGTGTGCCATGCTCTACGGCTTAAAATCGGGACTTCAAAGACGTTTTGAACGTCATGGAGCATATGAGATGTTCCAGGAGTTCAAGTTAATATTTCAAGCAAATGCCCGAGTTGAGAGATACGAAGTCTCCAACAAGTTCTATAGCTGCAAAATGGAGGAGAACAGTTCTGTCAGTGAACACATACTCAGAAAGTCCGGGTACCATAACTACTTGACTCAGCTAGGAGTTAATCTTCCGGATGATAGTGTTATTGATAGAGTTCTTCAATCACTGCCACCAAGCTATATAGGCTTCGTGATGAACTATAATATGCAAGGGATCGAGAAGACTATTCCCGAGCTCTTCGCAATGCTCAAAGCTGCGGAGGTAGAAATCAAGAAGGAGCATCAAGTGTTGATGGTTAACAAGACCACTAGTTTCAAGAAAAAGGGCAAAGGGAAGAAGTTGAACTTCAAGAAGAATGGCAAGCAAGTTGCCACTCCTGGGAAGAAGCCCTAGTTTGGACCTAAGCCTGAAACTGAGTGCTTCTACTGCAAAGGGAATGGTCACTGGAAGCAGAACTGCCCCAAGTATTTGGCGAACAAGAAGGATGGCAAAGTGAACAAAGGTATATTTGATATACATGTTATTGATGTGTATGAAAGATCGAGGATGTCGCCTAGAGGGGGGTGAATAGGCGCTTTAAAATAATTACGGTTTAGGCTTGAACAAATGCGGAATAAACCTAGCGGTTAATTTGTCAAGCACAAAACCTACAACAACTAGGCTCACCTATGTGCACCAACAACTTATGCTAAGCAAGATAAACTACTAGGTGATAGCAAGATATATGACAAGAAACAATATGGCTATCACAAAGTAAAGTGCATAAGTAAAGAGCTCGGGTAAGAGATAACCGAGGCACGCGGAGATGATGATGTATCCCGAAGTTTACACCCTTGCGGATGCTAATCTCCGTTTGGAGCGGTGTGGAGGCACAATGCTCCCCAAGAAGCCACTAGGGCCACCGTAATCTCCTCACGCCCTCGCACAATGCAAGATGCCGTGATTCCACTAAGGGACCCTTGAGGGCGGTCACCGAACCCGTACAAATGGCAACCCTTGGGGGCGGTCACCGAACCCGTACACTTTGGCAACCCTTGGGGGCGGTCACCGAACCCATCAAATTGCTCGGGGCGATCTCCACAACCTAATTGGAGACCCCGACGCTTGCCCAGAGCTTTACAGCACAATGATTGAGCCCCAAACACCACCAACCGTCTAGGGCACCCAAGCACCCAAGAGGAACAAGCTCAAGGGTACCAATCACCCAAGAGTAATAAGCTTCTCAACTTGTAACTTCCACGTATCACGTGGAGAACTCAAACCGATGCACCAAATGCAATGGCAAGGGCACACGGAGTGCCCAAGTCCTTCTCTCTCAAATCCCACCAAAGCAACTAATTCTAGGGAGGAAAATGAGAGGAAGAACAAGAAGGAGAACACCAAGATCTAGATCCAAGGGGTTCCCCTCACATAGAGGAGAAAGTGACTGGTGGAAATGTGGATCTAGATCTCCTCTCTCTTTTCCCTCAAAAACTAGCAAGAATCCATGGAGGGATTGAGAGTTAGCAAGCTCGAAGAAGGTCAACAATGGGAAAAGAACACGAGCTCAAAGGATAAGGTTCATTGGGGAAGAAGACCCCTTTAATATGTGGGGAAAAATCCAACCGTTATGGTCACATCCCGCACCGAGCGGTACTTCCGCTAGGGAGGTAGTAGCCCTATGAAACACAACAGCGAGGAGGCAAAAAAGCCAGAAGAACTGTTAGAGCGGTAGTACCGCTTGACCTCACGGTACTACCGCTAGGGGTAGCGGTACTACTGCTTACGAGCGGTACTAAAAAATTACACCCGTGCCACCACCGCTGGACTTGTGACGAGGTTTTGGTCCCGAGCGGAAGTAGCCACGGAAGTAGCCGCAGTAGTACTGCTCCAAGCGGTAGTACCGCTCCCAAGAGCGGTAGTAAAAAATTACATCCGCTCCTGTCCGCGGTAGTACCGCTGCACCCTTTTCAGAACACCAATACTGACACAACTTCTGCAAACGGACTCCGAATTCGACGAAACCAAGTTTGTTGGAAAGCTAGCGACAAGGGCTAACACAATCTTGGTAGAAATACCAATAAGAAGCAAATGAGAAAAGGCCCAAAAGAAAATGGTGAGAACCCTTCCTCGGATAATACCGGTAAAACCTCCAGCATCGAAAACATCATAGAAGACGCATGCAAACTCCGTTTTCGATGAACTCAAGCTTGTCATCAAGATGACCATAAGCTCTAAGACTCACAAAGAGAACCAAACAAGAACCAAGAAACATGATGCAAGGATGCAATGGTTTGAGCTCTCGACGAACGATACGATCAAGCTACTCACTTGAGAGCCCCCCTTGATAGTACGGCTATCGATCCTATAACCCGGTCTCCCAACTACCACCATGAGACCGGTAAAATAGAAACCCTATCAAGGGAAAACCTTTGCCTTGCACATGGTCCACTTGAGCTAGATGATGACGATCTTGACTCCCTCAAGTTGGACCACCTTTCTTGATTGTGTTGGCTCGATGAAGACTAGATGATTGCTCCCCCATAGTCCACTATGGGTGAGCCACTCTTCGGCATATCTTCACAAGTCCATTGTCACCACAATGGACGGCAAGCTTCAAGCACTTGATCTCTTCGTGATGCTCCACTTGAACTTGCACACGGCAATCTTGATGACGATCACCACTTGATGTCATCCTCTCCATGGGTTGAGTGATATCTTCCTCTTGACGCAAGCCCATGAACACATACCTAACCCCACATAGAACTCTCACATAAACCATGGGTTAGTACACAAAGCACAATGGACAATTCTTACCATACCATGGGATCACTTGATCCTTCTCGGTACATCTTCTACGCTTTGTGAGTTGATCAACTTGATTCACTCTTGACTTAGTCTTGATCAACCTAGAATATTTCCAACTCTCTTCATTTGGATGATGTCTTGAAGGTAAACATGAATGATCACACAATCTTCTTCTTCAAGACATGCTTGCAATAAGCTCAACTCTCACATGACCAATCTTTGGATAATTCCTTAATGGCACCTTGGTCAACACAAACTCTCCTTGAAACCAACACATGTACTCCAAGAAAAGCCTATGGACAAAACCTTCAAATATAACTCAAGGCAACCATTAGTCCATAGAGATTGTCGTCAATTACCAAAACCAAACATGGGGGCACCACATGTTCTTTCAATTTCCCCCATTTTGGTAATTGATGACAATCACTTTCAAGAGAGTTTATATAAGGAGTTATGCATCACCATGCAATGCAACAACCAATGATGCATGAGTAAGAGATGAAAATGCTTAGGAACAAAACCAAAGCAAGAGGAGAGAATTCTCTAAACTTCTCCACAAAACTCTCTAAAACTTCTGCCCCATTGGCATCGATTGCCAAAATGGGAGAAAAGCTTAGAAGGCCAATATAAATTGTGTTCCTCCATAATTTGTGTATTTATCAACAAGAAAGTGGAATGCAATACACAAGTTTGATGGTAAATAATAGGAGGAAAACAAACTATATTTAGGCCCAAAGTTTACAAAAGAAAGATATGCCACAAAGACATAAGAAAGAGAGAAACAAGCAAACAAGCAATCAAAAGATACCAATTGAAGCAAGCAATCAACGGATATCAATTGAGTCAACTAGACCAATGATCCTACGTCCCACATGAATGAAATAAATTTAAGATATGAGCAAAGGAGTGTTCTAGAGAAACTAGAGAAGCTCCCCATGATTTGTGCACAATTTAGTTTTGTAATTGGATACAACGAGCAGAAAATAGGATCGTCACTCCCCCAAGATCAATAGAACCTCACAACAAGTGCAAGAGAGCAACAGAGTGTTCTAAAGACACTAGTGAAGCTCTCCATGATTTTTGCACTCCTTACAATATTTGCATTAGGATACCAAGTGCACAAAATAGGATCATCACTGCCCGAAAATCAATAGAAACTCACAACAAGTGCAAGTGAGCATGTAGGAAACAAAGCCTAGCACTTGCAGCAAACAAATGGTTGAGCAACATATAAAAGAGGCAACTTAAGAGTAGGCTCAACCAAAATGATCTATGTGAGTCATGGCAAAGCACTTGAGAAGACTAATGTACGAATGAGCATTAAGCATCAACATAGTCTTGGAAGAATGAGGCACACGAAGCAAGGCCTATCATTCCCATACACAACTAGCAAATGGGTTCACAAGCTTACTAATAAGCATATAGAGAACATATGCTTGTGACAACCCGTGGTGAAGATAGAAGAAGAAAGCCTCATCAAGACGAGGGATACCAATTAAGATGGCAAAAGCCTCGTAAAGATAAGCATGAGGAAAATAATCTTCACCACACAAGAGTGCATCAAGATGCAACGAGATACGACACATACTCAAGGCAAAAGCTTTCATGGAGCCACCAAAGAAATAACAAAAGAGAGACAAGGTGGACGTGAAAGAAAGGATATCATCTAGGGATGTAATTTCTCTCAAGTGTATAAGGTTCTAGGTAGACGAAATCATGATGATATATATCTACAAAGAAGGATGTACACCCGAAATAGTTACAACAAGAAGGAACAAGATATCCAAAAGGACGTCATACATATACCAATAAGATATTTGCTTGGAAGCATAACACATGGCTAGATATGGTCTTATTCTATATAAATGAATTCCTACCACACAACCATCAAAGACATCACAACTAGCAACAAGAGATCATTGTTGCGATGCTTTGAGAAAGGAAACAAGTATCACAAGAGAGAATGAATAACATGCCATGATAAAACCTACACAAGGTTGATGTAAGAACTGTGTGCATGAAGTATATGAAGATACTTGTTACCGAGTTAACATTGGAAGGATGAAGTAGATAGCAATTGAAGGTACAAAGTAGTTCATTGATCATCCTAGCTTGACTCCCAAAAGCACATGGCGAAAACACCTTCCTTGTGAGTAGCCGAGCATCCAATGCATCTCCAATTGTTCCTAGAACAACAACACAAACAAAATGGTACCCAAACTCATTGGGACCAAAGAGTTAGAGAACCAACAATCCATAGGACAAACTCCACATAAATATGTGCATATAGATATGAAAATGAATTTCATGCACATCTCATCCAATTTGAGACTTGGTGGAGTTTCCCATATATATTGGGTCAAAGAGAGAAAGCATGCCAAGGAAACTACATGAAGTTAACATGCATGCTCAAGACTTTCAAGAACCGATACCAAAATACAAGGAAATACCAAGTGAAAAGAATACCAAATGGAGAAATCATCACTTGGAAGATATCATTAAAAGATACATCAAGGAATGAGATATCCATTGGAACCCACAAAATGATATCAAACTCCCAAAAGAGAGTATGGTTCCAAACAAACCAAGCTCTCTACAAAGTTTCATGATGGCACAAGTACCAAAAAGAAACGGCTTCCCGTCCACCAACACACACTTAAAATGGATCACAAGTTTAGTGTTTTATAGAAAATAGGATAGCTCCCCCACGAGTTGTGCATTATAGAGAATTTGCATTTGAATACAAATGCACAAGGTAGGATCACCATGTTCACTATATCAAGGAAAACACTAGACAAGATCAAGAAAACAACAAGATCCTCAAGTGGCACGGAAGGCAATGGGAGTTGACACAAACTTGGCAAGAGATAAGGCAAATAAAAGGCAAACGCCAATGTGAAGATGATCAAAAATTTCTACCACACATAAGTGAGTACCAATTGTCAAAAGACAAGAAGTATTTGGAAATAATTCCCGGTGGTAGATAGCAAGGATATCCGACATCATCTTCACACCAAACACAAGCAAATTGCAACTTGTAGAGATAACATGCCACCTAGGAACAAGATAATTTACAATATCAATTCTAGGTGACAATATCTCAAATCTAAAAATTTTCTAGGCTAGTAATATACACATAGCATATTACTCCCCCATAATGTGATACCAATTAAAGATAAACAAGAGGCAAAAATAACGATCCAACAAGAGATAATTAATGGACAATTTAGAATTTGAATTTCTCATGAGAAGACATACCACATAGCTACTAGATAATCTTGAAATATCAATACTAGATGGTATTACTCATATACACACATTTATAGGATTGTGAGGTGCACAAAGAACATCACTCCCCCATAATGGGATATTCCATTAATCTCTCACAAGATCCAACTAAGATACAAACAAGATGCACAAAGGCTCAACGTACGACACACGTGTACATGAAGTGAAAACCAACATACATAAACTTGATTACTCAAGATAAGAAATTTGGAGACACAACAAATACAAACACATGCAAGGAACAAAACCAATACATGCAAGGGGGCAAGTAACTTTCAATGTAAGCAATTTAAGTACAAGTTACCACAAGGAGGCACATTGGATATAAGATATAAGCTTGATGATTCGATTGACTTGGCTTGAGACAATAAGAGTGATGAAGTCCCCTTAATTATTCATAATGTAGCCAAGTCTCCAATGTCCTCCAACAACACCTATTGATCAAGTATGAGCTAGTTGGTCCCCAACCAAGTAAGTTCCTAAGAGTTTAGTCACAATAGGCTTGGCTACCCAAATGGTTCTTTTCTTGACACCACTTTGAGTACCAACAAATTTGGAAAACACATTGCCAACCTTATCCTTCCCAAGAGAATAGATATCATCAATTAGAATAGGGTTGGATAAGATACCATTCGTGCATGAAGAAGCGACGTGACCTTTTTCACGACATAGGTAGCAACGTCTACTCTTCACTTTCTTCTCACTTGATTTCTCAACTTGAGAAGCATTAGCTTGAGTCTTCTTGGGAAGAAGCCTTTCTTCAACTTGAGGTTGAGCATGAGAATGCACTTGTAGCCGCTTCCCTTGTTGCTTGTCACTAATGGCCTTCTTCTTCAATGGGCAAGATCTAACATGGTGCCCTTCAATTTTGCACTTGAAGCAAATAATCTTGGCCAAATTCTTGACGTGTTCTTGGCCCTTCTTCTTGTTCATCTTGGACTTCTTCTTCTTGTTGGAGTTGAATCCAAGTCCACCTTTGTCATTGGGGGATTTTTGCACACTCAAGATATTGTTGAGTGTGGATTTCCCTTCATGACACTTTTCCAAGTCTTTCTTCAAAGAAGTGACTTGGGCCTTGAGCTCTTTGATTTCCTCTAGATGGTTAGTATCAACACAAGTATTAGAGGAAGTATAAGCTTCATCATTGGAGCAACAAGACAAGGAAAGCAATTCATCACAAGATGTACCAATGTTATGCATAGACGAATTACGAGGACTAGCACAAGGCAATATAGCATTTTGACTAAAAGTAGTGCTAATGTCCACATGAGGCTCACTAGATGTTACCTTAGCAATCATAGCCTCATGAGATATTTTTAGCACATTATGGGATACAAGAAGATCATCATGAGAGCTAGAAAGCTTTTCATGACTTTCTTCCAATTTCCCATAATTGCTAGATAGCAACTCAAGTTGAGCCCTTAGCTCAACATTCTCCTTTAAAATGGATGCTTCACAAGAAATAGAGTTAGTAGCACAAGCATCATCATTAACAACAAGAGGAGAAGGCAACTTGGCAAGCTCTTTTAAATAAGAAGCTTCAAGTTGAGCATGAGACTCGGTGAGTTTGATGAGCTCACCCTTGATGACCCTTGAGCCATTTTCGAGGTGCTCAAAATCCTCAAGGAGTCTAGCATGAGCAACTTCCAGCTTAGCATTTTTAGTTTCAAAAACATTGGCCACCTCAAGAGCTCTATCATGAGATTCCTTCACTCTAGATAACTCTAGAGCAAAAGTCTCCTCAAGAGATTCCTTGGTGGTTTGTTCAAGTTCAAGAGCTTGAGAGAGGTCCGCAATCTCATTAGCGTAATCACGCTCATGACCTTCCATTTTATCAATGGTGACCTCATGCTCCTCAAGACGAGATTCCAACTCATCAATATATTTCTTGCCCTCAATAGCAATAGACATGATTTCCATGAAGTTGGAACGAGCAATTTTATTCTTAAGAAGAGCTTTAAAAATTATTTCCCCCTTAACTTTTAAGGAGGCAACATCATCATTCTCTTCATCATAATCGACATCATCATCACTCTTGCCATCATCAATATTACCACAAGATATATTGGGATTCAAAGTGGGAGATACCTTTGAAGCCTTGGCCATAAGGCAAAAAGCAATCGATGATGATGTAGGATCCCTTGAAGCATTTTTATCATGGCAACAAGACATAGCAAGCATATCATCATGAGGTTTGAGCAAGCAATTTCTACAAGATATGCAAGAACTTTTAACACAAGCATGTGAAACATTTAGAGTGCTCGAAGTGTTAAAGTCCAAAGGTGAAGCATTGCAATAAAAAAGTGATGAAGGATCATCAATAATAAGCTCACTATAATCATTACAATGAACACCACTACTCACCATATCATTACCTTGTGACAAACCACATGTAGGTGAAGTAGAAGAAATTGAGAATACTATACGACCGGAGGTGGAAGGAGGACAATCATCTCCACAAATCTCGGACACGCCATATTTGTCTTGAAGCTCTGTCCACAACTCATGAGCATCCCGAAACGGCATGAGTTGAAATATAACTACATTGCTCAAAGCATCGAAAAGCACATTAGAAGCTTGAGCGTTGAGATATGAGTTTTTCTCATCCTCTAAAGATAATCTTTGTGGATCATTTGGAGGAGAAAAACCCATATCTACAATTCGCTCTAAATTTGGGTCCATGACCCTAAAGAGATTAAGCATGTGAATTACCCAAACATCATAATTTGTGCCATCGAAACTAAGAGTTTCAGATAATCATAAACCCCTAGTCGACATCCTTACTCTCTAGGCGGTTAAGCCCTATAAAGAGAGACGAGGCTCTGATACCAATTGAAAGATCGAGGATGTCGCCTAGAGGGGGGTGAATAGGCGCTTTAAAATAATTACGGTTTAGGCTTGAACAAATGCGGAATAAACCTAGCGGTTAATTTGTCAAGCACAAAACCTACAACAACTAGGCTCACCTATGTGCATCAACAACTTATGCTAAGAAAGTTAAACTACTAGGTGATAGCAAGATATATGACGAGAAACAATATGGCTATCACAAAGTAAAGTGCATAAGTAAAGAGCTCGGGTAAGAGATAACCGACGCACGCGGAGATGACGATGTATCCCGAAGTTCACACCCTTGCGGATGCAAATATCCGTTTGGAGCGGTGACGAGGCACAATGCTCCCCGAGAAGCCACTAGGGCCACCGTAATCTCCTCACGCCCTCGCACAATGCAAGATGTCATGATTCCACAAAGGGACCCTTGAGGGCGGTCACCGAACCCGTACAAATGGCAACCCTTGGGGGCGGTCACCGAACCCGTACACTTTGGCAACCCTTGGGAGCGGTCACCGAACCCATCAAATTGCTCGGGGCGATCTCCACAACCTAATTGGAGACCCCGACGCTTGCCCAGAGCTTTACACCACAATGATTGAGCTCCGAACACCACCAACCGTCTAGGGCGCCCAAGCACCCAAGAGGAACAAGCTCAAGGGTACCAAGCACCCAAGAGTAATAAGCTTCTCAACTTGTAACTTCCACGTATCCTGTGGAGAACTCAAACCGATGCACCAAATGCGATGGCAAGGGCACACGGAGTGCCCAAGTCCTTCTCTATCAAATCCCACCAAAGCAACTAATGCTAGGGAGGAAAATGAGAGGAAGAACAAGAAGGAGAACACCAAGAACTCCAAGATCTAGATCCAAGGGGTTCCCCTCACGTAGAGGAGAAAGTGATTGGTGGAAATGTGGATCTAGATCTCCTCTCTCTTTTCCCTCAAAAAACTAGCAAGAATCCATGGAGGGATTGAGAGTTAGCAAGCTCGAAGAAGGTCAACAATGGGGAAAGAACACAAGCTCAAAGGATAAGGTTCATTGGGGAAGAAGACCCCCTTTTATAGGTGGGGAAAAATCCAACCGTTATGGTCACATCCCGCACCGAGCGGTACTACCGCTCCAACGACCGGTACTACCACTAGGGCGGTAGTAGCCCTTTGAAACATAATAGCGAGGAGGCAAAAAAGCCAGAAGAACCGTCGGAGCAGTAGTACCGCTTGACCTCACGGTACTACCGCTAGTGGTAGCGGTACTACTGCTAAGGGTAGCGGTACTACTGCTTGCGAGCGGTACTAAAAAATTACATCCGTGCCTACCACCGCTGGACTTGTGACAAGTTTTTGGTCCCGAGCGGAAGTAGCCACGGAAGTAGCCGTGGTATTACTGCTCCAAGCGGTAGTATTGCTCCCAAGAGCGGTAGCAAAAAATTACATCCGCTCCTGTCCGCGGTAGTACCGCTGCAGCCTTTTCAGAACACCAAAACTGACACAACTTCTGCAAACGGACTCCGAATTCGACGAAACCAAGTTTGTTGGAAAGCTAGCGACAACGGCTAACACAATCTTGATAGAAATACGAATAAGAAGCAAATGAGAAAACGCCCAAAATAAAATTGTGAGAACCCTTCCTCGGATAAGACCGGTAAAACCTCCAACATCGAAAACATCATAGAAGACGCATGCAAACTCCGTTTTCGATGAACTCAAGCTTGTCATCAAGATGACCATAAGCTCTAAGACTCACAAAGAGAACCAAATAAGAACCAAGAAACATGATGCAAGGATGCAATGGTTTGAGCTCTCGACGAACGATACGATCAAGCTACTCACTTGAGAGCCCCCCTTGATAGTACGGCTATCGATCCTATAAGCCGGTCTCCCAACTACCACCATGAGACCGGTAAAATAGAAAACCTATCAAGGGCAAACCTTTGCCTTGCACATGGTGCACTTGAGCTAGATGATGACGATCTTGACTCCCTCAAGTTGGATCACCTTTCTTGATTGCGTTGGCTCGATGAAGACTAGATGATTACTCCCCCATAGTCCACTATGGGTGAGCCACTCTTCGGCATATCTTCACAAGTCCATTGTCACCACAATGGACGGCAAGCTTCAAGCACTTGATCTCTTCGTGATGCTCCACTTGAACTTGCACACGGCAATCTTGATGACGATCACCACTTGATGTCATCCTCTCCATGGGTTGAGTGATATCTTCCTCTTGACGCAAGCCCATGAACACGTACCTATCCCCACATAGAAATCTCACATAAACCATGGGTTAGTACACAAAGCACAATGGACAATGCTTACCATACCATGGGATCACTTGATCCTTCTCGGTACATCTTCTACGCTTTGTGAGTTGATCAACTTGATTCACTCTTGACTTAGTCTTGATCAACCTAGAATATTTCCAACTCTCTTCATTTGGATGATGTCTTGAAGGTAAACATGAATGATCACACAATCTTCTTCTTCAAGACATGCTTGCAATAAGCTCAACTCTCACATGACCAATCTTTGGATAATTCCTTAATGGCACCTTGGTCAACACAAACTCTCCTTGAAACCAACACATGTACTCCAAGAAAAGCCTATGGACAAAACCTTCAAATATAACTCAAGGCAACCATTAGTCCATAGAGATTGTCGTCAATTACCAAAACCAAACATGGGGGCACCACATGTTCTTTCAGTGTACCTTACTAATGCTCGTAGTAGTGCCTGGGTATTTGATACCGGTTCGGTTTCTCAAATTTGTAACTCGAAACAGGGGCTACAGATTAAACGAAGACTGGCTAAGGATGAGGTGACAATGCGCGTCGGGAATGGTTCCGAGGTCGATGTGATCGCTGTCGGCACGCTACCTCTACATCTACCTTCGGGATTAGTTTTAGACCTGAATAATTGTTATTTGGTGCCAGTGTTGAGCATGAACATTATATCTGGATCTTGTTTAATGCGAGACGGTTATTCATTTAAATCAGAGAATAATGGTTGTTCTATTTATATGAGTAATATCTTTTATGGTCATACACCCTTGAAGAGTGGTCTATTTTTGTTGAATCTCGATCGTGGTGATACACATATTCATAATATTGATGCCAAAATATGCAAAGTTGATAATGATAGTGCAACTTATTTTGTGGCACTGCCATTTAGGTCATATTGGTGTAAAGCGCATGAAGAAACTCCATGCAGATGGACTTTTGGAATCACTTGATTATGAATCATTTGATGCCTGCGAACCATGCCTCATGGGAAAGATGACAAAGACTCCGTTCTTCGGAACAATGGAGCGAGCTACTGACTTATTGGAATAATATATACCGATGTATGCGGTCCAATGAGTGTTGGGGCTCGCGGTGGGTATCGTTATTTTCTGACCTTCACAGATGATTTGAGCAGATATGGGTATATCTACTAAATGAAACACAAGTCTGAAACATTTGAAAAGTTCAAAGAATTTCAGAGTGAAGTGGAGAATCATCGTAACAAGAAAACAAAGTTTCTACGATCTGATCGCGCAGGCGGATATTTGAGTTATGAGTTTGGCCTTCATTTAAAACAATGTGGAATAGTTTCACAACTCATGCCACCTGGAACACCACAACATAATGGTGTGTCTGAATGTCGTAACCGTACTTTATTAGATATGGCGCGATCTATGATGTCTCTTACCGATTTACCACTATCATTTTGGGGTTATGCATTAGAGACAACTGCATTCACTTTAAATAGGGCACCGTCTAAATCTGTTGAGACGACGCCGTATGAACTGTGGTTTGGCAAGAAACCTAAGCTGTCGTTTCTTAAAGTTTGGGGTTGCGATGCTTATGTGAAAAAGCTTCAGCCTGATAAGCTCAAACCCAAATCGGAGAAGTGTGTCTTCATAGGATACCCAAAAGAGACTGTTGGGTATACCTTCTATCACAGATCCGAAGGCAAGATCTTTGTTGCTAAGAATGGATCCTTTCTAGAGAAGGAGTTTCCCTCGAAAGAAGTGAGTGGGAGGAAAGTAGAACTCAATGAGGTAATTGTACCTTCTCTTGAATTGGAAAGTAGTTCATAATAGAAATTAGTTCTAGTGATGCCTACACCAATTAGCGAGGAAGCTGATGATAATGATCATGAAACTTCAGATCAAGTTACTACCGAACCTCGTAGGTCAACCAGAGCACGTTCCCCACCAGAGTGGTACGGTAATCCTGTTCAAGAAGTCATGTTACTAGACCATGACGAACCTACGAACTATGAGGAAGCGATGATGAGCCCAGATTCCGCAAAATGGCTTGAGGCCATGAAATCCGAGACGGGATCCATGTATGAGAACAAAGTATGGACTTTGGTGGACTTGCCCGATGATCGACAGGCCATAGAGAATAAATAGATCTTTCAGAAGAAGACTGATGCTGATGGTAATGTTACTGTCTACAAAGCTCGACTTGTCGCGAAAGGTTTTCGACAAGTTCAAGGAGTTGACTACGATGAGACCTTCTCACCCATAGCGATGCTTAAGTCTGTCTGAATCATGTTAGCAATTGCCACATTTTATGATTATGAAATCTGGCAAATGGATGTCAAAACTGCATTCCTTAATGGATTTCTTAAAGAAGAGTTGTAAATGATGCAACCAGAAGGTTTTGTCGATCCCAAAGGTGCTAACAAAGTGTGCAAGCTCCAACGATCCATTTATGGACTGGTGTAAGCCTCTCGGAGTTGGAATATATGCTTTGATGAGGTGATCAAAGCATATGTTTTTATACAGACTTTTGGAGAAGCCTGTATTTACAAGAAAGTGAGTGGAAGCTCTGTAGCATTTATAATATTATTTGTGGATGACATATTGTTGATTGGAAATGATATAGAATTTCTGGATAGCATAAAAGGATACTTGAATAAGAGTTTTTCAATGAAAGACCTCGGTGAAGCTGCTTATATATTGGGCATTAAGATCTATAGAGATAGATCAAGACGCTTAATTGGACTTTCACAAAGCACATACCTTGATAAGATTTTGAGGAAGGTCAAAATGGATTAGTCAAAGAAAGGGTTCTTGCCTGTGTTACAAGGTGTGAAGTTGAGTTAGACTCAATGTCCGACCACTGCAGAAGATAGAGAGAAAATGAAAGTCATTCCCTATGCTTCAGCCATAGGTTCAATCATCTATGCTATGTTGTGTACCAGACCTGATGTGTGCCTTGCTATAAGTATAGCAGGGAGGTACCAAAGTAATCCAGGAGTGGATCACTGGACAGCGGTCAAGAACATCCTGAAGTACCTGAAAAGGACTAAGGATATGTTTCTCGTTTATGGAGGTGACAAAGAGCTCGTCATAAATGGTTATGTCGATGCTAGCTTTGACACTGATCCAGATGACTCTAAGTCACAAACCGAATACGTATTTATATTGAATGGTGGAGCTGTCAGTTGGTGCAGTTCCAAGCAAAGCGTCGTGGTGGGATCTATGTGTGAAGCGGAGTACATAGCTGCTTCGGAAGCAGCAAATGAAGGAGTCTGGATGAAGGAGTTCATATCCGATCTAGGTGTAATACCTAGTGCATCGGGTCCAATGAAAATCTTTTGTGACAATACTGGAGCAATAGCCTTGGCGAAGGAATCCAGATTTCACAGAAGAACCAAACAGATCAAGAGACGCTTCAACTCCATCCATGATCAAGTCAAGGAGGGGGACATAGAGATTTGCAAAATACATACAGATCTGAATGTGCCAGACTCGTTGACTAAGCCTCTTCCATGAGCAAAACATGATCAACACCAAGACTCCATGGGTGTTAGAATCATTACAATGTAATCTGGATTATTGACTCTAGTACAAGTGGGAGACTGAAGGAAATATGCCCTAGAGGCAATAATAAAGTTGTTATTTATATTTCCTTATGTCATGACAAATATATATTATTCATGCTAGAATTGTATTAACCGGAAACTTGATATATGTGTGGATACATAGACAAAACACAGTGTCCCTAGTAAGCCTCTACTAGACTGGCTCGTTAATCAATGATGGTTAAGTTTCCTGACCATAGACATGTGTTGTCATTTGATGAACGGGATCACATCATTAGGAGAATGATGTGATGGACAAGACCCATCTGTTAGCTTAGCATAATGATCGTTAAGTTTTATTGTTATTGCTTTCTTCATGACTTTACATATTCCTTTGACTATGAGATTATGCAACTCCTGAATACCGGAGGAACACCTTGTATGCTATCAAACATGACAACATAACTAGGTGATTATAAAGATGCTCTACAGGTGTCTTCGAAGGTGTTTGTTGGGTTGGCATAGATCGAGATTAGGATTTGTCACTCCGAGTATCGGAGAGGTATCTCTGGGCCCTCTCGGTAATGCACATCATAATAAGCCTTGCAAGCAATGTGATTAATGAGTTAGTTACGGGATGATGCATTACGGAACGAGTAAAGAGACTTGCCGGTAACGAGATTGAACTAGGTATGAGGATACCGACGATCGAATCTTGGGCGAGTAACATACCGATGCCAAAGGGAATAACGTATGTTGTCATTGCGGTTTGATCGATAAAGATCTTCGTAGAATATGTAGGAACCAATATGAGCATCCAGGTTCCACTGTTGGTTATTGATCGGAGATGTGTATCGGTCATGTCTACATAGGTCTCGAACCCGTAGGGTCCGCACGTTTAATGTTCGATGACAATTTGTGTTATGAGTTATGTGTTTTGGTGACCGAAGATTATTCGGAGTCCCGATGAGATCACGGACATTACGAGGACTCTCAAAATAGTGGAGGGGTAAATATTGATATATTGGACGATGGTATTCGGACACCGGAATGGTTTCGGAAGTGGTTCGGGTATTTTTTGGAGTACCGAGGGGTTACCGGAACCCCCCGGGGAAAGTAATGGGCCTCATGGGCCATAGGGGAGAGAGGAGTCAGCCCACAAGGGGTGGTCGTGTGCCCCCCATGGGAGTTTGAATTGGACAAGGGGAGGGGCGACACCCCCCTTTCTTTCCCCTCCTCCCTCTCCCTTCCCTCTTCCCCCCTCCATGAGAAGGAAAGGGGAAACCTACTAGGACTAGGAGTCCTAGTGGGATTCCCCCCACTTGGGCGCGCCCCTAGGCCAGCAGCCTCCTCCCCTCCTCCTTTATATACGGGGGGCAGGGAGCACCCAAAAGCATATCAATGCTTAAACTAACGCTTCCGCTTTCGGTCTATGAGGGTACGTGGACACACTCTCCCCCTCTCGTTGGTAGGGTACGAAACCACCTCAAAGTTATTCTTTCCAATCAATCCGTTGGGCTATTCCTATAAGTGTCACAAACAGCCCTAGAGTTCGTACTATAATAACACCTTAAGACACAAATCAACCAAAACCCTAATGTCACCTAGATA
This sequence comes from Triticum aestivum, assembly GCF_018294505.1. Classification (NCBI taxonomy): domain Eukaryota; kingdom Viridiplantae; phylum Streptophyta; class Magnoliopsida; order Poales; family Poaceae; genus Triticum; species Triticum aestivum. The sequence continues at coordinate 439,746,317 of NC_057805.1, forward strand.
CTCCAATGTCACCTCAAGTATCTGTGGGTATGATTATACGATATGCATCACACAATCTCAGATTCATCTATTCAACCAACACATAGAACCTCAAAGAGTGCCCCAAATTTTCTACCGGAGAATCAAGACGAAAACGTGTGCCAACCCCTATGCATAGGTTCATGGGCGGAACCCGCAAGTTGATCACCAAAACATACATCAAGTGGATCAATAGAATACCCCATTGTCACCACGGGTATCCCACGCAAGACATACATCAAGTGTTCTCAAATCCTTAAAGACTCAATCCGATAAGATAACTTCAAAGGGAAAACTCAATCCATTACAAGAGAGTAGAGGGGGAGAAGAAACATAAGATCCAACAATAATAGCAAAGCCCGCGATACATCAAGATCGTATCACCTCAAGAACACGAGAGAGAGAGAGAGAGAGAGAGATCAAACACATAGCTACCGGTACATACCCTCAGCCCCGAGAGTGAACTACTCCCTCCTCGTCATGGAGAGCGCCGGGATGATGAAGATGGCCACCGGTGTGGGATCCCCCCTCCGGCAGGGTGCCGGAACAGCGTCCCGATTGGTTTTGGTGGCTACAGAGGCTTGCGATGGCGGAACTCCCGATCTATTCTATTCCCCGGAGTTTTTAGGGTATATTGGTATATATAGGCGGAAGAAATACGTCAGGGGAGCCACGAGGGGCCCACGAGGGTGGAGGGCGCGCCCAGGGGGTAGGCGCGCCCCCTGCCTCGTGCCTCCCTCGTTGCTTCCCTGACGTGCACTCCAAGTCTCCTGGGTTGCTTTCCTTCCAACAATAACTTCTCCAGAAGGTTTCATTCCGTTTCGACTCCGTTTTATATTCCTTTTTTCGAAACACTGAAACAAGGGGAAAAAACAGGAACTGGCACTGGGCTCTGGGTCAATAGGTTAGTCCCAAAAATAATATAAAAGTGCATAATAAAGCCCATAAACATCCAAAACAGATAATATAATAGCATGGAACAATCAAAAATTATAGATACGTTGGAGACGTATCAGCGGCTGTCTTGCCAGACGTGCTGGAGGAGCTGGTGGACAACTCCACCATCATTGACGGGCACCATACTCTTATGAGTGCGGTTATGAATGGTGTTCGGTCCGTCCAATCCGGACTGAACGATGATGTCCAAGGCCTTCTAACAGGCTTTGACGTAAGTCAAGTAATGATCTTTCCTCATAATGTGGTTGTAATTGTTAGTTTGGGTACGCGTATACATAGCAGCCCCCGAGACTCTGCAAGGACTTCGAAGAACACTGCAGAGGATCAAATTTGGTAGGCCGATTAATAATGTCGACATTTCTTTTGCTGACGCACGCATCTTCCATGGCCGCGGCTGCTACTGTCGCGGCGTTAGAGGTGATGGATCGGAAGCTCAAGTTTTCCGATGAAGAGCTTGACCTTGTCAACAAACGACTTGACAAGGCGCAAGGTAAGCCCTGTGAGAAGATGTGTACTTTGCTTGACGCTGGATCTGGACTGCGTGCTAATCCTTTATCTTGAAGATCCCGCAGCTGCTGCCGCCGAGGTCGAGGGCTTGAGGGAGGCCCTGAAGAAAGCCGAGGCCGAGGCGGACGCGAAGAAGACAGCTGCTGAGAAGGTGGTGGCCGAGCTTGAGAAGGCCAAGCTTGCTGCTGAGCAGCGCGAGGCTCGAGTGACCGAAGTCCAAGTGGAGCTCCAGGATGCCGCCATGAAGCTGGAGGCCCTTGAGAAGGGGCAGGAGGAGCAATCCTCCCGACTATCCAAGGCAGAGAAGGAGCTCCAGGAGGCGAGGACTGACGCGCGAGGTGTCCGGGAGGAGCTCCGCCAAGCCACGCAAATTGCAAATGGTAAGAAATAATTACTTCAAAGTGTGTTCGGAGGCAACAGGTTCGCCCTGCTGACGTGGGTCTGGCGCTCCGCAGGCGTCTTCGCCAAACTTTAGAAGAATGTGCCAGCCGCAGCGAGGCACTATGCCACCCTCGAGCAGGACTCCACGCAGCGGCTCTTCTGGTCACAGTTTTCAGATTTCGAGCGTCCTCCCCTCCTTAGTGATCAAATGAATCAGCTGATGGAGATGCATCGAATGTTCGAGCTGGCTGTGAAGGACCTCTGTGTTAGTCTATGGCCTACCGAGCCCCTTTCGGACACCTACTTCGGCCTTGTGCAGAAGCTGCGGGAGGCGCCGCTCCGGATTGACGCCGTAAAGCGTTCAGCGTGCCTTGAGGGGGCAAGGCTTGCATTTGCGAAGACCATGGTGCATTGGTCGTGGATTAATCCGATGGACATGGCTACTGGTCCTCCGCCCAAGGGAAAGGAGCATCGCCGCCCTGAGCAGTACTTAGCACAGGTGATAAATGGCGCACGAGCGATAGAGGGCGAGTGTTCGAAAGATGTAATATTTGAGTGATTGTATTAATTTTGTATTAAGTGGACCTCATGCTTTATAATGCATCTGCCTGACTTATTTATATTTTCATGGTTTAATTTTCACTCCTGTGCGGCCGTATGTTTATTCTGAAAGCTACCAGTCGTCGGCTTCAGCTCCCAAGTGAATATCACAAGGGTGTTTCATCTCCGCACTGTTACCCTTAGCCAACGTCTTGGTGCCCGGAGCCGGTAGTGCGGGAGCGAAACCAGGCAATCGGGCTACTCGGTTTTGTTGCTTTCACTTAGCTGTAGGAGCTTGACGGTGGGGACTAGGGACTAGCCCCCGGTGTATTGTGATGTACTTGGGGCTGAACGCTTACCCTTTCCGATCACGTGGTTTGTGTTAGGAAAAACCCTTTGTGTGACACGGTGAAATCGCCAACGATTTTTGGAGTCGAACCTCATCGTCGGATCGCTGATCAGTTCGCGCTTACCATGACGGTCAGCTTTCTCCTCCTGAGGTACTTAACCGGGTGAGCCAGAAGTACAATCGCAGGGGTTCTCCCTTTGCCCTCTTAGCCGAACATGTGGAACATAAGGGGCAAGCATAGGAGCCGGGCAACCCAACTATTGACCCAAGACAAGGTTCAGAACTTGATGCATATAATGCAATATCCAAGACGCCGAACACCTAGCGGAAAGCGGTGCCGGACTTGAAGATATTGAGCTGATGTATAAACCAAACTCTTGACTAGTTAATATATTTTCATGCCGGGCTGTTCGAAGAGCGAGGGGAGAATTGGAAGGGGAATAGACAAATCGCAGGATACGGATATCCGAACACCATTGTCGGTGCAACAGACCCTGGGTATGTTACCCAACTGTGCACAGGCGCAAGATCGAGATTGGAACACCAGCTTAAGTCAAAGGTCGAAGAGCCAAGAGACTTGAAGACTAACATGCAGCCTAGAAGGATCGAGATCGGGCCAAAGGAACAGGATGCCAACAAGAGAAGGGGCTCCCTTGCTGGGCAGGCGAGCTCGGCAAGGGGCGAGGCCACCACCAAAACCAAGCAACCAAGACTCCCCAGCAGCACCTACCGGGGGCTTGCGGGGCTTGAACTCCCCCACCAACCATGCAAGTGCGACCCACGTTGTCAATCAGTCAAGCTGCAAGGTGATTAAGTGGTAGCATTTGCCACATGGAAGCCATCTCCTACAGAAGAAACCCACAGGTGACACCTGTCTAGCGACGTGTCAAGAGCATAGATGCGGAGCTGGCAAGATAAGCCCGGCAGGCCTTGCCGGGCTGCTAGCGATGTGACACTGAGCGGTGCATTTAATGCACCCTGTCAGCCTGCAGAGTTAGGTATGATACCACTGTTTGCTATCATATCAGTGGGTAATGACTGTTTTGCCACTGTGGTAACCCCTTAATCTATAAAAGGAGGCCCATGGCAATCGTAGGAGGGGGTTAGAGGGTTGGAAACTTGACAAACCCAAGCCACCATACACGTGTGTGTGTCACCGTAGCCCTGAGGCAGGCCTTGCCGGGCAAGTGTACCACACACCACCATGTTCATTTTCACCATCAATCCACCAAAGCAGGAGTAGGGTCATACGCCTCGCGGCGGCCCGAACCTAGGTAAACTGCTTGTGTGCTCTCTGCCGCACTGCAGCACGCTGTTCTGCTCTTTGTGCAACACGACGTCCCCCACCGAACCGGCAAGGGGCCGCCCGGTCCCATAGGTGGCCGCGGATATCCCGCGACATCTTTGGCGCGCCAGGTAGGGGGCTCGCTTGTGTGAACCTGAAAGCATGCGCAGCGCACCATGTTCATAGCCATTTTCATCTTCGACGACGCCATCGACCATGGCACCCAAGAAGAAGAAGACCGGCCCAGGCATCTACCTTGAAGGCTCCGCCACCCGCGGCATCTGATGTCCCGGAGGATGTGGAGGCGAGCGAGGACGTGAGCGCTGCTGGGGGCGTGGTAGGAACAGGTGGCGCCACCACCACTCTGAAGGAAATATGCCCTAGAGGCAATAATAAAGTTGTTATTTATTTCCTTATATCATGATAAATGTTTATTATTCATGCTAGAATTGTATTAACCGGAAACATGATACATGTGTGAATACATAGACAAACAGAGTGTCACTAGTATGCCTCTACTTGACTAGCTCGTTGATCAAAGATGGTTATGTTTCCTAAGCCATAGACATGAGTTGTCATTTGATTAACGAGATCACATCATTAGGAGAATGATGTGATTGACTTGACCCATTCCGTTAGCTTAGCACTCGATCATTTAGTATGTTGCTATTGCTTTCTTCATGACTTATACATGTTCCTATGACTATGAGATTATGCAACTCCCGTTTACCGGAGGAACACTTTGTGTGCTACCAAACATCACAACATAACTGGGTGATTATAAAGGTGCTCTACAGGTGTCTCCAAAGGTACTTGTTGGGTTGGCGTATTTTGAGATTAGGATTTGTCACTCTGATTGTCGGAGAGGTATCCCTGGGCCCACTCAGTAATACACATCACTATAAGCCTTGCAAGCATTGTAACTAATGAGTTAGTTGCGGGATGATGTATTACGGAACGAGTAAAGAGACTTGCCGGTAACGAGATTGAACTAGGTATCGAGATACCAATGATCGAATCTCGGGCAAGTCACATACCGATGACAAAGGGAACAACGTATGTTGTTATGCGGTCTGACCGATAAAGATCTTCGTAGAATATGTGGGAGCCAATATGAGCATCCAGGTTCCGCTATTGGTTATTGACCGGAGAGGTGTCTCGGTCATGTCTACATAGTTCTCGAACCCGTAGGGTCCGCACGCTTAACGTTACGATGACAGTTATATTATGAGTTTATATGTTTTGATGGACCGAAGGTTGTTTGGAGTCCCGGATGTGATCACGGACATGACGAGGAGTCTCGAAATGGTCGAGACATAAAGATTGATATATTGGAAGCCTATGTTTGGATATCGGAAGTGTTCCAGGTGAAATCGGGATTTTTCCGGAGTACCGGGAGGTTACCGGAACCCCCCGGTAACTTAATGGGCCTTAGTGGGCCTAGGTGGAAGAGAGGAGAGGAGGCCAGGGCAGGGCCGCACGCCCGTCCCCCCTCAGTCCGAATAGGACAAGGAGAGGGGGCGGCGCCCCCCCTTTCCTTCCTCCCCTCCACCTCTTCCCCCTCTCTCTCCTAGTCCAACATGGAAAAGGGGGGTAGTCCTACTCCCGGTAGGAGTAGGACTCCTCCTGGCGCGCCTCTTCCCTTGGCCGGCCGAACCCCCCTTGCTCCTTTATATACGGGGGCAGGGGGCACCTCTAGACACACAATTGATCATTGATCTCTTAGCCATGTGCGGTGCCCCCCTCCACCATATTACACCTCGATAATATCATAGCGGTGCTTAGGCGAAGCCCTGCGTCGGTAGAACATCATCATTGTCACCACATCGTCGTGCTGACGAAACTCTCCCTCAACACTCGGCTGGATCGGAGTTCGAGGGACGTCATCGAGCTGAACGTGTGCTGAACTCGGAGGTGCCGTGCGTTCGGTACTTGATTGGTCGGATCGTGAAGACGTACGACTACATCAACCGCGTTGTGTTAACGCTTCCGCTTTCGGTCTACGAGGGTACGTGGACAACACTCTCCCCTCTCATTGCTATGCATCACCATGATCTTGCGTGTGCGTAGGAATTTTTTTGAAATTACTACGTTCCCCAACACACTCCCCCTGCGGCTGACACGGGGGCTGAAGGCGTCGGAGGAGAACAGCTTCAGCAACGTTTTGACGGTCAAGCTCCACAAGGTGCGGACGGGAGGGTGACTCCGCTTGCACCCCCTCCACACACCGGCGGGCGCAGCCACAACGATGGCACTCGGTCCGGGGTGGGCCACTGCCCTTCGTCCGTCCCTGCCACGGGGGCAGTCACGGCACGTGTGTCTCCTCCCGGGCGAGCTGACCCAACTACTGCACTCGACGGAGCCGCGGACCCTCGAGCGCCATCATCGCGCGACCCCGCTGCCCAGGTGGCCGTCCCACCACAGCGCGGGCGCGCCACCTCCGCCGCGGGCACCGTCAGGAGCCAGGCGATGGTGCGGTCGAGGTCACCAACTTCCATGCCAAGCACAGCCATGGAGACTATGGCTCGGGCCCAGCTGCTACTAAGGTTCCTGCCGCGGGCATCGTCAGGAGCCAGGCGACGGTGCGGTCAAGGTCATCAACTTCGATGCCAAGCACAGCCATGGAGACTATGGCTCGGGCCCAGCTGCTACTAAGGTTCCTGCCAGCAGCTGAGCAAATGGATGAGTGGCGTGCCACCATCCAGAGTCTACTCGGTTTCGCTGAGGCTGGGGGCTCGCGACGCGCTGGCCCGCCATGACCTCCCCAAGTGAAGATGACTGCCCGTACTGCTAGCTGAACGGAGGGGGTTGTCCCCACCATGCAGTCCCCACCGCGGCAGCAAGCGCGGGCGCAGCAAGATCGAGATCCCGACGATGTCTCGATGGCCTCTTCCGACCCTCGAGCACGTTCGAGCCAACGGCGAACCCCGGAGGATTGGCGGCGGGGAGACGCACGCGTCATCATGGGGCGGCCTCTCGATGACCCTCGCCAGATTGACGGGTGCGGCGGCCCCATCATCGACGAGCCCGCGTTCGGTGTTGGCGGGTGCCTACCTTTTGAGGTCGGCTGCCCTGCCTTTACACGCGAACTGCGGCGAGTCCGTTGGCCGTCCGTCCGCACGTTCAAGCCGGAGATGCCCGAGAAGTACAACGGGAGACTGAACCTGACAGTTCCTGAGCATCTACACCATTGTTGTTCAGGCTGCCGGGGGAAGAGACGAGAAGGTGTTCGCCAACTACTTCCCATTGGCTCTCAAGTTCAATGTGAGATCTTGGCTCATGCACCTGCCGGAGAACTCCATTTCGTCATGGGAAGACATGTGCCACGAGTTCATCGGTGCCTTCACCGGTGGCCACCAGGAAGCCGGCGGGCACAGCGACCTATAGCTTCTCCGGCAGAAGGAAGGAGAAACTCTCCGTAAGTATTTACAAAGATTCAGTAAAGTCCATAGGAATATTCCAAATATCCATCCAGCAGTTGTTATAGAAGCCTTCTAGTCCAATGTGCGCAACCGTCGCATTCGTTCTAAGATGAATGTACGGTTGCCCAAGACTGTGAAGGAGCTGTACACATTAGTAGATAAGTGTGCTCGGATGGAGGAAGGAAGGAAGTTGCCCGGGGAGGAGGATTGCATCAATGTTGATTCATAGGAAGAGGATGAATCAACCAGTCAAAGAAAGGGCAAGAAGCGCAACAAGAAGCCAAGAGACAAGACAGTGATGACTGTGGAAGGTTCTGGCATGCCTAGTACCGGCAAGAAGGCCAAGGCTGAGGCCCCCGATAAGAAAGTTGCCGCGTGCACTGCCTGCCAGGACGCCGCTGCCGCGGAGAAAGCCAGGAAGGGTGATGGCCCGTACTGCAAGATCCACCGGACCAAGGGCCACGACCTCCAGGAATGTAATCAAGTTGAGCAGCTTGTCAAGAGGCAGGGAGCAGAGTATGATAAGCGTGATAGGGAGAAAGGTCAGAATGCTGCTGGCGGAAAGGGCCGAGGCGGTGAAGCAAACCGCCCCGGCAAATCCTTTCGGAACCAAGGGAAACCCGCCAGGGGCCAAGAGAAGGAAACCTGTGATGGTTTGAGTGATGGAGGGAATGAAGAGGAAACCAGTGAGCAGGAATTTCAGAGGGCCACTGACGCCCTATGCATTGATGGGGGTGCTTCTTTGCACTCCTCCCATCACCAGCTCAAGCGATGCGCACGAGAGGTCAATGTTGTGGAGCCAGCGCCAGAGGCCCGGCAGCCGCTCGAATGGTCCCGCACGCCCATCATCTTTGATGAGGAGGACCACCCTTGCCGCACCACCGCAGTAGGGTGTTTGCCGTTGTTGGTCTCCCCAACAATCCGCAACCTCAAGGTCACAAAGATGTCATTGGATGGCGGGGCCGGGTTGAATCTGATTTCCCCAGCAGTTATTAACAAGCTTCAGATAGAAGAAGAAGAGCTGGAGGTTACTGGCACATTTCAAGGAGTCAATCCCGGCAGGAGCCATCCCAAGGGAAAGATTACGTTGCCGGTGACATTTGGGGGAGAGCTGAACTATAGGACTGAGAAAATTGTGTTTGATGTGGTTGAGCTCCCCCTGCCGTATAATGGGATTCTGGGACGACCGGCCTTGGCCAAGTTCATGGCAGCATCCCACTATGCTTACAACACTTTAAAGATGCCAGGGCCATTGGGAGTCATCACCATCCCATCAGATGAGAAGGATGCAATTATCTGTGTGGACAGGATGTATCGGGATGCCGTCGCAGCAGAGGCTGCGGTAGCAATGGTCCCCAACAAGGAAAGCAAAGGGAAGAAGAGGGAGTGTAGGACCTCCGGCAAGGAGTCCGGGAAGCGTGCCCCCTCCGAGTGCATGGCACCCGTTGACGACGCGCCGGAGTGTTCCAACAGCAAGAGATCCAAGGTTGCAGCATCCCAAGTGAAGAAGGTCCCGGCAGGGCTGGCTGGTGTTGATGGTACTTTCACCATCGGCGCCACCCTTGACGACAAATAAGAAAGCGCGCTCGTTGCCTTCCTGCGGGCGAATATCGATGTGTTTGCCTGGCAACCATCTGATATCCCCGGTGTTCCCAGGGAGGTAATCGAGCACCACCTTGATGTCTGCCCACATGCCCGGCCCATCAAGCAGAAAGTTAGGAAGCAAGCCTTGTAGCGGTAGTAGTTCATTGCATAGGAGATCAAGAAGTTAGAGGCAGCTGGATTGGTCAGAGGAGTACTACACCCTACGTGGTTGGCCAACCCAGTGGTAGTTCGGAAGGCGAATGGGAAATGGAGGCTTTGCATTGATTTCACATATCTCAATAAGGCTTGCCCGAAGGACCCGTTCCCCTTGTCGCGCATTGATCAGATTGTGGATTCCACTTCAGGTTGTGATCTGCTCTCCTTTTAGGATGCCTACTCCGGATATCATCAGATCTTCATGTCCAAGGAAGACGAGGAGAAAACATCATTCATCACTCTTTGTGGTACCTACTGTTTTGTCTGCATGCCTTCCGGATTGAAGGGTGTCGGGTCCACTTTTGCAAGAGAAGTCCAGATTGGTTTTGAGCCACAACTACACAGAAACATAGAAGCCTATATGGATGACATTGTGGTCAAGACCAAAGATAAGGCCACCCTTATTCAGGATTTGGAGGAGACATTTGCTAATTTGCGCAAGATCAACTTGAAGCTTAACCCGAAGAAGTTTGTGTTTGGTGTTCCCTCTGGGAAGCTACTTGGATTCTTCGTGTCCCATCGGGGGATTGAAGCTAACCCCGACAAGATCAAGGCCATTGAGCATATCCAAGCGCCAAGGACAGTTAAGGATGTGAGGCGCTTGAAGGGATGCGTTGCCGCGCTAAGCAGATTCATCTCCAAGTCCGCTGAGCGCGCCCTGCCGTTCTTCAAAATTTTGAAGAAGGCTGGACCAATGAAATGGACCCCGGAAGCGGATACAGCCTTGCAAGAGTTGAAGATTTACCTGTCATTTGTGCCTACCTTGGTTGCACCCAAACCTCAAGAGTCGTTATTGCTTTACTTGGCAGCAACCAATCAAGTGGTCAGTGCAGCCTTGGTAGCACAGCGAGAAGTGGATGAAGAAGAGAGCGGTCAAACCGCGGCAGAGTTAGAAGAGGATCAGAACAGCAGTAGGCACGGCAACGAGTGCGACCCCAAGGACGCGGAAAAGAAGAAAGTGGTGCAGCGCCTAGTGTACTTCATCAGCTCCTTGTTGCAGGGGGCTAGATCGAGGTACTCTGGCGTGCAAAAGTTGATCTTTGGCCTCATCATGGCCTCAAGGAAACTGCGCCACTACATCCAAGCCCATGAGATCACGATTGTTACTCGTTTTCCGTTGCAAAGGATACTCCGAAACCCTGAGGCTAGTGGCAGAATAGTGGAGTGGGCTTTGGAGTTATCCAGCTTTGGTTTGAAGTTTGAGAGCACTCACTACAAAAAAATGCACTTCCGTGATGATACGTGTTTGTCACAGTAGGTCACGTTTTCTGTCATGCATGTACATCCATGACAAATTTATGACAGAATCAAGATAGTCATACCTGTGTGTCGTAGAAGTGTTCCATGACATTACCAAAATTATCATCACGGAAGTGTCCACTTCCATGATGATAAATCGCGTGTCATAGAAGTGCTTTCGTCAAGGGTGACCGACACGTGGCATCCACCGTAACGGGACGCCGTTAAGTTATCGGGTCCGGTTTTGGATCCGATAACCCGTTAATAGCCCAGACCAATGGGAAATTTTCACGTGTAAAATTCGTATTGGCCAGAGGAAACACGTGTCAGCTCGTCAGTGGGTCAGATAGGCGCCTATGATATGTCGACACGTGCGACGGCCCACCACTGGCCCATTTAGCTTACAAAGGCCGGCCCGTTTGACTTGATCAAAAGATAGCGGGCTGGCCATGAAAAGCCTGTTAACGGTCTCTTTGCAAATAGCCCATTTTACGGCCCGGTAACTCACGGCCCGTCAGGGCCTGCATGAAATCGTCCCAACAACATCATGTGGGCCGTCGAATATAACACCAGCTCATTTCACTTTCGGCCCATGTATGGCCCACGATGTCTTTCGGCCCATATGAGGCCTTCGTATCTTTAGGCTGTTTAGAGGCCCACGGTGACTCTAGCCCGTAATGAACAGTAAATATCTTTGTACCCGTCAATGGCCCATGATTCAGATGGGCTGTTTCCAGCCCGTGTTAGCTTTCGGCCTACTGACGGCCCATACGTTCTTGGGCTCCTTTCCGGCCCTCGATTACTTTTGGCCCATTACTGGCCTGTTCCCCTAATGGGCCAAATTCGGCCCGTGGCAAGAGTCGGCCCGTTTCTAGACTGTTAACCCGTTGCGCTATTTCCAGCCCGTCCTATATTCTGGCCCATTAACGACCCGTTATGTCTGTGACAGAATTAAGCCTTTGCTGTCCTCCGGCCTGTTAACGGCCCGTTACGGTGCTGGGCCGATACCAATTACGCCCGTTTATGGCCCATGTAGACCCATTTATCCGACGGCCCGAGGACCACCGATTCTACGACCGTGTTGGAGGCCCATTTAAAGACGGCCCGTAGGAGGCCCATGGATCCTACGGCCCGTAGCAGGGTCAAGGCTACCACGGTCTGTATATGGCCCTTGGTTGTTGCGGCCACTAGCAGAACAGGGAAAAAGAAGACTAGGAAATAAATAAGCCCGAAACTAACGCTAGGCTATTAAGGCGATTGCACAGATTACATCCACTGGGCATCAAAGATCGCCACCAGTGCAAATATAGGGAACACCCTACACTATACAAAAATGGCTTGCTGTTTTCTTCAGCCAGTGACTGGACGTTAAGAACAAATTTTATATCGCAACATAACAAATTACAACTATAAAACAAAAGGAAGGTTGGCATAAAAGTTATTAGTCTGGCAGATAAATGCACCACCAGAAGTTTATAAGCTCAGTTCATTTGACCTGACTGTTACGTTCTCATGCTGTATTGTCCGATGGAGCACCATAACCTTCGCCTTCGTTTCTCCTAGGCTCCTGAACTACATAGCAAATGTCTGCTAGTCTGGTTTCAAAACCATGCATATCTTGACGACATCGAACAATGTCGGTCTTTGTTTCACAAAGGGTCTCTGTTAAGGAATGGACTTGTGTCTGGAGCGCAGATATAACATTGTTTTGAGCTTGCATATCTTGATCATGAGGCAGTTTGGACGAGATTGCCTTAACAACCAACCCAGTATTACGCAGGAACGTGCTTTTGGCACTGTTAGTGGATAGGTACTGATCCACTGCAGCAAGAGCTGACATTGCGGTTATAGTTGCTCGCCACCTTGAGAAGGTGGCGGTTCCACCATTTTTCCATAACTTCCTGAAAAGTTGAGTTTTTACATTAGTAGTACCAGAACAAAAGATTTTAAGGAGGAAGCAAAACCAAACAAAATAGCTTTGGTCTATATATAGAACTTATTCTGGTGAACCCATGTAAAATATTAGTTGTATTTTACTGCAAAGTACATAATAAAACCAGGTTCCAAACATATGACCATGTACCATGGCTAATGTATTGTCTATTTCTTCACATTGTATTGACAGCTAAGGATAAAGAGACAAAGTTTATAATACGGTAAGCATAGTATGACATCATTCATATCACAAAATAACTGAGAACAGACAAACAGGCAATTGTAACGTTGTGTGGGCAAGTCCGGCACGGAACTAGATTACAGGTCAAGATCAAAGGAACATCACTCCTCTCTTTTAAACCTTGTAAGGTGCAATGATACGCTAAGACAATTGTGTATAAAATTGAAAGGAGTAATAAACATTGGCTGCAAACCATGCAGTTCAAGGCACAAGTCAGAGTAAGTAGTAGTTAAAAGGCATGAGGATTAAGGACTTGCAACAGCGGCTTTGACTGGTGTAGTCATGCCCTTCGTCTTGCTGGTGTGATAGTCCTTGAAGATTTCCACAGCATTTGGTTCATGTACTTTTTGGTCCTTGCGGGCTTTCCTCTGCATTTGGAACAAGCCAATATAGATCTGATAATATGGTACAGCGAAAAGAGTGAAACAACAGCTAATTACAAGAGCCTCGTAGTGTGCAGTATAGCTACTAGATCCTGTCGTTTGTTGGAATTTCACTTTCGTACGGTTGGCCTTGTTCTTTGAATAGTTCACCTACAAGAAGATGGATTTGTGTGGCACATGCGTAAATAGGAATTCAACATGTGATCTGATCACATATATATAATGTACCTAATACTTCGGATCAAACCAGTGTTTAATGAGGCCTCTCCAGTCTTCATCCGATATATTTTGCACTGGAGATGTTTGGGCAAGTTCACTGTTAGCCTTGCCTTCAAAGTGAGTTTTCCTCAAGTTAAATCGATACTGTCGCAGACCAGACTTGAAAACATGGGTGCAAGCTTGTCTGGTTGCATCATCTTGGCTATCCAACTTGAACCTCATCTGTTGAAAATTATGGGAGTCTCATTATCAGCAACCTAGAAAGTATTGGACAGAGCAAGACGATATTACTAGTTTCCATACATAACCATACTTACAGATAAATGCTCGAGGAAGGTGTTGAACTGTGTTTCGTCTTTGTCATTCCTGTACTGAATCCATGTTGGGAGGATACGTACATGACACCTAACGGCAACCGCTGCCTCTGATACTAACTTGGCTGACTCTGTAGCATCACGTGGCCTTTTTAAACCTGCCTCAAAACGGATCTCCATTCTTCCTCCTCTAGATTTAGTTAACCTATCGAGCATTATCCCTGATGTTTGTTTCCTCTTGCGCCTAGGTGCTAGTCCAACAACGAAAATAGGAAGTGTTAGTGTACATCAAACTGTGAGACTACATATAAAGAAGCATGCAACTGTAACTTGACTCCAGCAACTACCTTCTTGTTGTTGAAGCTCACAAAGTTCATCAGATTTTGCCAACTCATCTTGTGTCAAGAGTTCTTCGGAAGTAGTGTCAGGTGGCAAGGGAGCTTGGGAATGTGCTGCTAGCTGAGTTGACCATTGAGTAAATCGTGCAGCTGGTGGTACTGTGGAATGTGTTGCAACAACTTGGGCTGTCTCTGCTTGTTTGGCGGCAGCTATTTGTTTCTGTTTGGCTTGTTCTGCAGCTCGTGTTGCACGGGATACCCTGTCGGTACAATTTTCCGCTGGACTTTGACCTTCTATTGGACCATCAGTACCAGCAGAATCTGTAGGATTGTTCCGCTTCCCTTTCCCTGTCGTTCTGTGTTGCTTCCTCTTTCTATGTGCCATGTTAAGTCAAGCCGACAAGAAAAACGAATACCAATTTAGTTCTTCAGAACAAATGTACTTTGATGTAAGAACATGGTGTGATAGACAGATATTGTATGTTATAGAAACAGGAACACGTGTCTTAGTCAGAAGTATAATGTGTAAAGTAAGCAGATGAAATTCAACAAAATTAGAAGCAATACAAGCTAGACATCATACATAACATGCAACCACATATAACAATGCCAAGTTAGAGGGAGCACCTGTGATGGTGCACTAGGGGAGACGTGCTCATCACCAACACAGCTACGTTGAGTGTCTATGCATGTGTTGTCTTCGAAATCATCTTGGGGGGATGGAGGAGTAGAATATGTAGAGGCCCTCTGTTTGGAAGGAGCACCTTCATCCGCTGCCTTGCTAACTTCCTTCCGCTTTATTGATTGTGAATTGCCAAGTAAAACCAACAAGAAAAAGCAATAAAATTCACTCTTCAGAACTCATTCGTGCATGATACTAACAATCACTACTTTGATGTAAGGCAAACACATGATTCCAGGATGGAATAATACGAAAAATAGGACGGCATGGCATATTCACAACTGTTTGTGTAAACTAAGCAGAAACCATTTCAACAAATAAGAAGCAATGCAAGCTAGACATCACATGAAATATGCAACCAATATGACTCTGCCAAGTTAAAAGCGTCCCATCATAAATGGCATTTCAACAAATTAGAAGCAGCGCATGCTATAAATCATATGAAAGATGCAACTAATATCACACTGCATATACTGAAGGTGTCTCGTCATATTGATTTATGCGGGATACAAAAAACAATAGTTTTATGTGAGGACATGCTTAATAGACAGATGTACTATGTACTAAAAGCAGGAAGGCATGTCACATTAACAGGTATAATGTATAAACTAAGCAGAATAACACATGCAATTTAACCAGATTAGAAGAATTACAATCTAGACACCATATGCAACATGCAACCACATATCACGCTGCCAAGTTAGAGCAAGCACCTGCGATGCTAGTGTAGGGGAAATGCTGTAATCAACTACAGAGCTACGTTCACTATCTTCATCTAGCATTTCTGTTTCTTGAGAGTCATGTCGGGAGGCTGACGCTGCATTCTTTAAATGAGGAGTAGTCCCCTTGCCTGCCTGCCTCGTCATAAGTGATTGATGAGGGATACACAAGAACATTAGTTTGATGTAAGAACATGGTTAATACACAGATGTACTAGTATGTACCAAAAACAGAAAGGTATGTCATATTCAAAGGTATAATGTGTAAGCTAAGCAGATGCAATTTAACCAAATTGGAAGCAATACAAGCTAGACATCCCGCTGGAGTGGTGAGCATGATAATCTAGGACCTGAGAGCCTGGAGGGAGGCGGGCTGCTTCGCCACCATCGTAGCTTTTTAGTTGGCTTCCAGGTGATGCCTATCTTTGTTGGGCTTGTCATTGGCTCGGCCAGTGCCCTGACTAGCTATTTGTCTTCTGGTGCTCACGGGATGGTGGTTCATGTAAACAAATATCTTTCCTTATCTTACCGACTTCGGCCTTTCGAATACAAGCTAGACACCATATGGAACATGCAACCACATATGACACCGCGAAGTTAAAGCAAGCACCTGGGATGGTGGTTCATTGCGAGCGAGGTCATCAACTCCAGAGCTACGTTTACCGTCTCCATCTGCTGACACTGCACCCTTTATAGCGCTGTAACGTGTCTTGCCTACCCTCATACGAAGCTGGAGCGACTTCTCTCTTTTCTTTTTGGCTTCTCTCATGGCAGCAGAGTCTGAAATACCCTTGCATAAAAACACAATAGTGAGAGTAAGGGTGAAGTGTGTGCAGAACTAGTGCACTGTAAAAGTAGCAGATAGCAGGTGGCTGAAAAATAAATGACAGGAGACATATGATAGCTCTACAACATTGCATGGCAAACAAAATTAGATTCTACTCCGTATGATTTTGTAATATATGAGCACAGGAAATGCAGGTACTCCTCCAGCACACCACCACATGTGGTCATATCTAAGATAACAGTTGACTGAAAATAAATAGGTCAGTCGATTTTTTTTATGAACCGTCCGATCTATAAGGAACGGGCAGATGGCCTTCGTCTACCTCCCGCCAGTCACTGTTGACGATATTTCTCGAACCACCAGCGACCACCGGCCCAGACCCCTGCCTCCGCCGCCCCGCCCTCCCATCGACCTCACACCACCGCTGTGCTTGGCAGCGCCCCCAGGCCATCCCTTTAATCCCGGCCGACCTCCAGATCGGGCGCTAGTAGCTCTAGGCCGCACACGCCCCTAAGATAAACACCAAGGCGCTGCTTCCCCGACGTAATAGGCGTACTAGCGCCTATTATGCCGGGGAATGCTTCCGTTAATTGGGAATCAACTGGCCAGAAACTGAAATTCAGGGGGGGCGACGGACCTCTAGCTAAGGTGAAATAGTATATGAGGAGAAACCTTGTGCATCGCGAGTTACTAGGAACATCTAGTATCAAGAAGAAGTGGTCAACTAGTGTCTTCTATGGGATGAATACCGTGCAAGCAGAGACGTAAGATTTGCATGAATAAGGGAAGAGGAGTACCTTTTTTGGTTGCCGGTGTGGTCACCTCCACATGTCGCGCCGATCTTCTTCTTTTTACCGAGGAAACCGATGTTGTGGAGGTTGCAGGCTTGGACGAACCCATGGCCAAATTGTTGATTGTGTTGCCGTGGTCGTATGTCGGCGGAGGGGAAGCAGATCCAAGGCGGCGAAGGACGGCGTAGCAGGAACAGCTCCGGTGTGGTGGAGGGTGGCGAAGTTGGAGCGGCAGCGGTGAGGCGCAGGATGGCGTGGTTGAACTGGCTCGGGTAGAGACGGCTCGGCCTCGGCTTCAACTACTAGCCGTGGAGGGCGTTGCGGTTAAGGTTGAGGTGGACGACGACGTCGGGGTATCGGCTCCGGCGTGATGGAGGAGGGCGGCGGTTGATGGGTGGGATGGGGTGGCGGACGGAGGATGCTAGTGTAGGGGAAATGTGGTAATCAACTATAGAGCTACGTTCACTATCTTCATCTAGCCTTGTTGTTCCCTGAGAATCATGTGGGGAGGCTGACGCTGCATTCTTTAAATGAGGATCTTTTATCACAGTAATCCACTGGCCTGACTGCCTCATCATAAGTGATTGATGAGGGATACACAAGAACATTAGCTTGATGTAAGAACATGGTTAATAGACAGATGTACTAGTATGTACCAAAAACAGGAAGGCGTGTCATATTCAAAGGTATAGTGTGTAAGCTAAACAGATGCAATTTAACCAAATTGGAAGCAATACAAGCTAGACATCCGGCTGGAGTGGTGAGCATGATCATCTAGGACCTGAGAGCCTGGTGGGAGGCAGGCTGCTTCACCACCATCGTGGCCTTTTAGTTGGCTTCCAGGTGATGCATGTCTGTGCTGGGCTTGTCACTGGCTCGGCCGGTGCACTGACTAGCTATTTTTCTTCTGGTGCTCCCGGGATGGTGGTTCATGTAAAAAATATCTTTCCTTATCTTGATAAAGACCGACTTCGGCCTTTCGAATACAAGCTAGACACCATATGCAACATGCAACCACATATGACACCGTGAAGTTAAAGCAAGCACCTGGGATGGTGGTTCACGGCGAGCGAGATCATCAACTCCAGAGCTACGTTCCCCGTCTCCATCTGCTGACACTACACCCTTTAAAGCCTTGAAACATGTCTCGCCTATCCGCGTACCATGCTGGAGCGACTTCTCTCTTCTCTTTTCTGCTTCTGTCAAGGAGGGGTCTGAAATACCCTTGCATAAAAACACAATAGTGAGAGTAAGGGTGAAGTGTGTGCAGAACTAGTGCACTGTAAAAGTAGCAGATAGCAGGTGGCTGAAAAATAAATGACAGGAGACATATGGTAGCTCTACAACATTGCATGGCAAACAAAATTAGATTCTACTCCGTATGATTTTGTAATATATGAGCACAGGAAATGCAAGTACTCCTCCAGCACACCACCACATGTGGTCCTATCAAGATAACAGTCGATTGAAAATAAATAGGTCAGTCGATTTTTTATGAACGTCCGATCTATAAAGAACAGGCAGATGGCCTTCGTCTACCTCCCGCCAGTCACTGTTGACGATCTTTCTCGAACCACCAGCGACCACCGGCCCAGACCCCTGCCTCCGCCGCCCCGCCCTCCCCTCGACCTCACACCACCGCCGTGCTTGGCAGTGCCCCCAGGCCATCCCTTTAATCCCGGCCGACCTCCAGATCGCGCGCCAGCAGCTCTAGGCCCCACACGCCCCTAAGATAAACACCGAGGCACTGCTTCCCCGGTGTAATAGGCGGACTAGCGCCTGTTACGCCAGGGAATGCTTCCGTTAATTGGGAATCACCTGACCAAGAATTGAAATCCAGGGGGCGACGGACGTCTAGCTAAGGTGAAATAGTATATGAGGAGAAACCTTGTGCATCGCGAGTAACTAGGAACATCTAGTATCAAGAAGCGGTCAACTAGTTTCTTATGTCGGATGAATACCGTGCAAGCAGACACGTAATATTTGCACGAATAAGGGAAGAGGACTACCATTTTCGGTTGCCGGTGTGGTCGCCTCCACATGTCGCGCCGATCTTCCTCTTTTTGCCGGGGAAACCGATGTTCTGGAGGAGGGTGCAGGCTTGGACGAACCCATGGCCAAATTGTTGACTGCGTTGTCGTGGCCGTATGTCAGCGAGGGGAAGCAGATCTGAGGCGGCGAAGGACGGCGTAGCAAGAACAACTCCGGTGCGGTGGACGGTGGCGAATTTGGAGCGGCGGCGGTGAGGCGCAGGACGGTGTGGTTGAACTGGCTTGGGTACGGACGGCTCGGCCTTGGCTTCAACTACTAGCCGTGGAGGGCGTTGCTGTTGAGGTTGTGATGGACGACGACGTCGGGGTATCGGCTCCGGCGTGATGGAGGAGGGCGGCGGTTGATGGGTCGGATGGGGTGAAGGACGGAGGACGCCGGGGTTTTGCGGCTGGTGGAGAGGTAGTTTTTGCGCCCACGGAGTACAAATGGGGAATCAGACGGGGGGGAGGGGGCGGGGGGAGCTAAGGGAGAACCATGTTTCGGTCTGGGACGCGCTTGTTTTTGGCTTTTTTGAACAGATGGGACGCTCTTGTTTGAAATTTGGGGAAAGTACAAACTTTACCCCCCTCTTAAATTTCGGACCTACTCCGGGTCGGGGTAGGATGGTAATCCCAGGTGTCCCAAATAGTGGGCGGGAGTGCTACCGCTTGAGCACTGCATTGGTTTTCCCTTGGAGAGGAAAGGGTGATGCAGTAAAGTAGCGTAAGTATTTCCCTCAGTTTTTGAGAACCAAGGTATCAATCCGGTAGGAGACCACGCACGAGTCCCTCGCACCTACACAAACAAACAAGAACCCCGCAACCAACGCGATAAAGGGGTTGTCAATCCATCAACGGTCACTTACGAGAGTGAGATCTGATAGATATGATAAGATAATATTTTTGGTGTTTTTATGATAAAGATGCAAAGTAAAATAAAAGGCAATGAAAATAGCTGAGTGTTGGAAGATTAATATGATGCCAAATAGACCCGGGGGCCATAGGTTTCACTAGTGGCTTCTCTCAAGAGCATAAGTATTACGGTGGGTGAACAAATTACTGTTGAGCAATTGATAGAATCGAGCATAGTTATGAGAATATCTAGGTATGATCATGTATATAGGCATCACGTCCGTGACAAGTAGACCGACTCCTGCCTGCATCTACTACTATTACTCCACACATCGACCGCTATCCAGCATGCATCTAGATTATTAAGTTCATAAGAACAGAGTAACGCTTTAAGTAAGATGACATGATGTAGAGTGATAAACTCATGCAATATGATATAAACCCCATCTTGTTATCCTCGATGGCAACAATACAATACGTGCCTTGCTGCACCTGCTGTCACTGGGAAAGGACACCGCAAGATTGAACCCAAAGCTAAGCACTTCTCCCATTGCAAGAAAGATCAATCTAGTAGGCCAAACCAAACTGATAATTCGAAGAGACTTGCAAAGATAACCAATCATACATAAAAGAATTCAGAGAAGATTCAAATATTGTTCATAGATAAACTTGATCATAAACCCACAATTCATCGGTCTCAACAAATACACCGCAAAAGAAGATTACATCGAATAGATCTCCAAGAAGATCGAGGAGAACATGGTATTGAGATCCAAAAAGAGAGAAGAAGCCATCTAGCTAATAACTATGGACCCGAAGGTCTGAGGTAAACTACTCACACATCATCGGAGAGGCTATGGTGTTGATGTAGAAGCCCTCCTTGATCGATGCCCCCTCCGGCAGGACGCCGGAAAAGGCCCCAAGACGGTATCTCACGGGTACACAAGGTTGCGGCGGTGGAATTAGGTTTTCGTGGATGCCTCTGTTGGTCTGGGGGTACGTAGGTATATATAGGAGGAAGAAGTACGTCGGTGGAGCAACGTGGGCCCCTCGAGGGTGGAGGGCGCGCCTGGGGGGTAGGCGCACCCCCTGCCGCGTGCTCTCCTGATTGCTTTCTTGACGTAGGGTCCAAGTCCTCTGGATCACGTTCGTTCCGAAAATCACGTTCCCGAAGGTTTCATTCCGTTTGGACTCCGTTTGATATTCTTTTTCTGCGAATCACTGAAATAGGCAAAAAACCAGCAATTTGGGCTGGGCCTCCGGTTAATAGGTTTGTCCCAAAAATGATATAAAAGTGTATAATAAAGCCCGTTAAACATCCAAAGCAGAATATAATATAGCATGAAGCAATCAAAAATTATAGATACGTTGGAGACGTATCAAGCATCCCCAAGCTTAATTCCTGCTCGTCCTCGAGTAGGTAAATGATAAAAACAGAATTTTTGATGTGGAATGCTACTTGGCATAATTGTAATTCTCTTAATTGTGGTATGAATGTTCAGATCCGAAAGATTCAAGACAAAAGTTTAATATTGACATAAAAATGATAATACTTCAAGCATACTAACTAAGCAATTATGTCTTCTCAAAATAACATGGCCAAAGAAAGTTATCCCTACAAAATCATATAGTTTGGCAATGCTCTATCTTCACCACACAAAGTATTTAAATCATGCCCAACCCCGATGACAAGCCAAGCAATTGTTTCATACTTGTGGTGTTCTCAAACTTTTTCAATCTTCGCGCAATACATGAGCGTGAGCCATGGACATAGCACTATATGTGGAATAGAATGGTGGTTGTGGAGAAGACAAAAAAGGAGAAGATAGTCTCACATCAACTAGGCGTATCAACGGGCTATGGAGATGCCCATCAATGATATCAATGTGAGTGAGTAGGGATTGCCATGCAACGGATGCACTAGAGCTATAAGTATATGAAAGCTCAACAAAAAGCAACTAAGTGGGTGTGCATCCAACTCGCTTGCTCACGAAGACCTAGGGCATTTTGAGGAAGCCCATCATTGGAATATACAAGCCAAGTTCCATAATGAAAAATTCCCACTAGTATATGAAAGTGATATCATAGGAGACTCTCTATCATGAAGATCAAGGTGCTACTTTGAAGCACAAGTGTGGTAAAAGGATAGTAACATTGTCCCTTCTCTCTTTTTCTCTCTTTTTTTTACTTCGGCCTTTTCTCTCTTTTTTATGGCCTCTTTTTTTCGTCCGGAGTCTCATCCCGACTTGTGGGGGAATCATAGTCTCCATCATCCTTTCCTCACTTGGGACAATGCTCTAAAAATGATGATCATCACACTTTTATTTACTTACAACTCAACAATTACAACTCAATACTTAGAACAAAATATGACTCTATGTGAATGCCTCCGGCAGTGTACCGGGATATGTAATGAATCAAGAGTGACATGTATGAAAGAATTATGAACGGTGGCTTTGCCAGAAATACGATGTCAACTACATGATCATGCGAGGCAATATGACAATGATGGAGCGTGTCATAGTAAACGGAACGGTGGTAAGTTGCATGGCAATATATCTCGGAATGGCTACGGAAATGCCACAATAGGTAGGTATGGTGGCTGTTTTGAGGAAGGTATATGGTGGGTGTATGATACCGGCGAAAAGTGCGCGGTATTAGAGAGGCTAGCAATGATGGAAGGGTGAGAGTGCGTATGATCCATGGACTCAACATTATTCATAAAGAACTCATATACTTATTCCAAAAATCTACAAGTTATCAAAGCAAAGTATTACGCGCATGCTCCTAGGGGGATAGATTGGTAGGAAAAGATCATCGCTCGTCCCCGACCGCCACTCATAAGGAAGACAATCAATAAATAAATCATGCTCCGACTTCATCAGATAACGGTTCACCATACGTGCATGCTACGGGAATCACAAACTTTAACACAAGTATTTCTCAAATTCAAAACTACTCAACTAGCATGACTCTAATATCACCATCTTCATATCTCAAAACAATTATCAAGCATCAAACTTCTCATAGTATTCAACACACTCATAAATATATTTTTTACTAATCTTGAATGCCTATCATAATTAAAGCAAATTACCACGCTGTTTTGTAGGAATCTCAAAATAATATAAGTGAAGCATGAGAGAACAATAGTTCCTATAAAACAAATCCACCATCGTGCTCTAAAAGATATAAGTGAAGCACTAGAGCAAAAACTATATAGCTCAAAAGATATAAGTGAAGCACATAGAGTATTCTAATAAATTCCGAATCATGTGTGTCTCTCTCAAAAGGTGTGTAAATCAAGGATGATTGTGGCAAACTAACAAATAAAGACTCAAATAATACAAGACGCTCCAAGCAAAACACATATCATGTGGTGAATAAAAATATAGCTCCAAGTAAAGTTACCGATGGAAGTAGACGAAAGAGGGGATGCCTTCCGGGGCATCCCCAAACTTTGGCTTTTTGGTGTCCTTAGATTATCTTGGGGTTCCATGGGCATCCCCAAGCTTAGGCTCTTTCCACTCCTTGTTCCATAATCCATCAAATCTTTTACCCAAAACTTGAAAACTTCACAACACTAAACTTAACAGAAAATCTCGTGAGCTCCGTTAGCAAAAGAAAACAAAACACCACTTCAAGGTACTGTAATGAACTCATTATTTATTTATATTGGTGTTAAACCTACTGTATTCCAACTTCTCTATGGTTTATAAACTATTTTACTAGCCATAGATTCATCAAAATAAGCAAACAACACACGAAAAACAGAATCTGTCAAAAACAGAACAGTCTGTAGTAATCTGTAACTAACGCAAACTTCTGGAACTCAAAAAATTCAGCCAAAATAGGAAGACCTAGATAATTTGTTTATTGATCATCATAAATTGGAATCAATATTTTATCATGTTCTGGTGATTTTTAACAATTGTTTTCGTGAACAGAAAGTTTCTGGAATTTTCAGCAAGATCAAATAACTATCATCCAAGAAGATCCTATAGGTTTAACTTGGCACAAACACTAATTAAAACATAAAAATAAATCTAACCAGAGGCTATAACAAATATTTATTCCTAAACTGAAGCAAAAAAGCAAAAAACTAAAAATAAAATTGGGTTGCCTCCCAACAAGTGCTATCATTTAACGCCCCTAGCTAGGCATTGATAATTTTAATGATGCTCACATGAAACATAGCAATTGAAACACAAAGAGAGCATCATATAGCATGTGAAAAACACATCTAAGTCTAACATACTTCCTATGCATAGGCATCTTATAGGCAAACAAATTATCATAGCAAGCAAAAACTAGCATATGCAAGGAAGAGGAGAGAAACAATAGCAATCTCAACATAACAAGAGGTAATTTGGCAACATGAAAATTTCTACAACCATATTTTCCTCTCTCATAATAATTACAAGTGGGATCATAAGAAAATTCAACAAAATAGCTATCACATAAAATATTTTCAACACGATCCACATGCATGTGAAGTTGACACTCTTCCAAAATAGTGGGATTAACATTAACTAAAGCCATGACCTCTCCAGACCCACTTTTATCAAAAATTTCATAAGATTGAACATTCTCCAAATATGTGGGATATAAAGTTGACACTCTTCCAAACCCACTTTCAATATTATT
The DNA here is from genome assembly GCF_018294505.1 of Triticum aestivum. Classification (NCBI taxonomy): domain Eukaryota; kingdom Viridiplantae; phylum Streptophyta; class Magnoliopsida; order Poales; family Poaceae; genus Triticum; species Triticum aestivum. The sequence goes on from NC_057805.1 coordinate 439,770,753, forward strand.
GCAAACACTATTATCAATCTCATATTCATCATGAAGCTTAAATAAATTTTCAAGATCATAAGAAGAATCACCCCAATCAGGATCATTGCAACAAGTAGTAGACATAGCAAAACTAGCATCCCCAAGCTTGGGGTTTTTCATATTATTAGCACAATTGGAATCAAGAGAATTTATCATAAGATTATTGCAATCATGCTTTTCATCGAAGGAACTATCAAGTATGGGTGCAATAGCAACGATCTCATGTTTAACATAAGGAACTATAGCAAATTCGTCTTCATAAATATTGGCATCATGGACACAAGAATAGCAAGTATCATCTTCATCAAGGGATATTTCAATCAAATCATCGGGATCAAAATTATCTATAGATTCATGCATATCATTATTTTCTTCCAAAGCAACGGTCATTCTCTCAATAAATTCTTTAACAAAGGCATTATGAGCATAGTTTTCATAGCAATATTTAAATATGTCAGAATTTTCAGATTTGTAGAGAGTGATATCATACTTTTCAATCAAAGAAGCAGCTTCATGAGCACCCTTAAAAAGGACAAATTCTTCAATTTGTTCGATATCATAGTAACTATAAACACCCTTTCAATAAGAAGATAAAATTTCATTATCATTAAACTCACATAGGTAGGGAAGGTGTTTTTTAGGGTTCTTAGAGCAACAAGTAAAATCATAAATTTCACAAAGATTCCAAGCATAGCATAGCAAAGCAAACTATTTATTTGATACCATAAGAGCTTCCCCTTTTCAGACAAACAATGACGCACAAAATGAGCATGCTCATCTAAAGATTTCCCATCAACTAGGCTAGTTGGGGTTTCAGCACGAGCGCATAAGGATCAAAGATGATCCAAGTAGAACACTTTAAGTGGATCCATATCAATAGAATTTTAGCAAGCAAAGATGCAAGCAAATAGAAGGCACATGGAAACACAAGCAAAAAGACATACGGGAAGAAGGCGAAGAAAAGGCAAATGTGAAGTGGGGGAGAGGAAAACGAGAGGCAAATGGCAAATAATGTAATGCAAGGGATAAGAGTTTGTGATGGGTACTTGGTATGTCTTGACTTGACTTGACTTGGCGTAGATCTCCCCGGCAACGGCGCCAGAAATCCTTCTTGCTACCTCTTGAGCACTGCGTTGGTTTTCCCTTGAAGAGGAAAGGGTGATGCAGTAAAGTAGCGTAAGTATTTCCCTCAGTTTTTGAGAACCAAGGTATCAATCCAGTAGGAGACCACGCACGAGTCCCTCACATCTACACAAACAAACAAGAACCTCGCAACCAATGCGATAAAGGGGTTGTCAATCCCTCAACGGTCACTTACGAGAGTGAGATATGATAGATATGATAAGATAATATTTTTGGTATTTTTATGATAAAGATGCAAAGTAAAATAAAAGGCAATGAAAATAGCTAAGTGTCGGAAGATTATTATGATGGAAAATAGACCCGGGGGCCGTAGGTTTCACTAGTGGCTTCTCTCAAGAGCATAAGTATTATGGTGGCTGAACAAATTACTGTTGAGCAATTGATAGAATCGAGCATAGTTATGAGAATATCTAGGTATGATCATGTATATAGGCATCACGTCCGTGACAAGTAGACCGACTCCTGCCTACATCTACTACTATTACTCCACACATCGACTGCTATCTAGCATGCATCTAGAGCATTAAGTTCATAAGAACAGAGTAACGCTTTAAGTAAGATGACATGATGTAGAGGGATAAACTCATGCAATATGATATAAACCCCATCTTGTTATCCTCGATGGCAACAATACAATACATGCCTTGCTGCCCCTGCTGTCACTGGGAAAGGGCACCGCAAGATTGAACCCAAAGCTAAGCACTTCTCCCATTGCAAGAAAGATCAATCTAGTAGGCCAAACCAAACTGATAATTCGAAGAGACTTGCAAAGATAACCAATCATACATAAAAGAATTCAGAGAAGATTCAAATATTGTTCATAGATAAACTTGATCATAAACCCACAATTCATCGGTCTCAACAAACACACCGCAAAAGAAGATTACATCGAATAGATCTCCAAGAAGATCGAGGAGAACATGGTATTGAGATCCAAAAAAAGAGAAGAAGCCATCTAGCTAATAACTATGGACCCGAAGGTCTGAGGTAAACTACTCACACATCATCGGAGAGGCTATGGTTTTGATGTAGAAGCCCTCCTTGACCGATGCCCCCTCCGGCAGGACGCCGAAAAAGGCCCCAAGATGGGATCTCATGGGTACACAAGGTTTCGGCGGTGGAATTAGGTTTTCGTGGATGCCTCTGTTGGTTTGGGCGTACATAGGTATATATAGGAGGAAGAAGTACGTCGGTGGAGCAACGTGGGCCCCACAAGGGTGGAGGGCGCGCCTGGGGGGTAGGCACGCCCCCTGTCTCGTGCTCTCCTGATTGCTTTCTTGACGTAGGGTCCAAGTCCTCTGGATCACGTTCGTTCCAAAAATCACGTTCCCGAAGGTTTCATTCCGTTTGGACTCCGTTTGATATTCTTTTTCTGCGAATCACTGAAATAGGCAAAAAAACAGCAATTTGGGCTGGGCCTCCGGTTAATAGGTTAGTCCCAAAAATGATATAAAAGTGTATAATAAAGACCGTTAAACATCCAAAACAGAATATAATATAGCATGAAGCAATCAAAAATTATAGATACGTTGGAGACGTATCAGGGAGCGATTTCGGCCGCGCGCATGTGTGCTTAGGCGGCCATTGTGTATGAATGTTTTTCGGAGGCGGTTGCGTGGCATCTAGATGAAGCTACAAACCTAGCCCGGTTTAGACCTTTGGACGTCGGGCCGGTAGGTTTCACGGGTCGGAGTTAGAAAAGTAATTTCCTTGTACTACCAAACATTGGTCTCACGCGGTTTCGGGCGAGTAGATGCTCTTTTGGCGCTTCGTTCGAAATTTTGAAACAGAAGCATTCACGTTTAGAGTATTCTTGAACTTTGAGGATTGACCTAAATAGACAACGTTAAATTTGACCTTGTATGTTTGAAAACCTCTTTAAATTATCCGCTTCTTTTCGAAATTTTAACACTTGAAAAAATCCTATAACTATGATAATTTTGGAATGTAGGAGCTAAATTTGAATCTATTTTATACACGACTATATATGCTATTATGTACAAAATCTGAGCAAAGATTGGTGCCCCCATAACTTAGGTATGATTTACAAATGCCATGATATCGAATTCAAATAATTGAATGGACTTCATGTTGAATTCGATTTTTTTAAACCACCTTAAGTTGAATTCAAATGTATGCTAGTTCATAGCTAGCTATTTATAATGTTCATTGTGTAACTTTCGTATGTATAATGTGCTTTACACACACAACATGAACTATACTCACGTTTATATTCGATTGCTAAAGCGATGCATTGTCCGGAGTTCAAAATACTAACTATGTGGATCAATTATGTCGAATTAATAACATAGACATGCTCAAATTCGATAGAATCTAGATGTGTGATGGATCAATGACCGTTCCTTACGCGAATTGTAGATAACATGATCCCATCCTAATATTTGGATACAATTTATATCTTTAATCAATGTGTACATCAGTATTTTACGTGTAGTTTCACTCTCCATCGGTGGTCTCTCACACAGGCTCACACACTCTCTCCCGAGGTGTCTTTCTCGCAGACATGCTCTCGATATAACCGTCCCTCCCTCTCGTAACCATTTACGACTGTTTTCACTAACCTTTATCACAAGCACTCTTCCTCTCACAAGCATACACACACACAATCCCCATCGACCCTTTCTATATACATAGACCTGCCTGCGTGTCTCCTGTACGCACATTAGCTTTAGGCATGTCTCTCACGCATTGTCTCACACCTCTCTTCCTAATCGACGAGTATGATTCTAGCAGAGCATTCTGTAGGATGCCCCTTAAAGTTAGGTTGGATGAATAGTAACATCAGAGATAAGAGTTACCTAGTCCGATAACCCAGGGTTACAAATCCTAGCCGGCTTTGTTAGTGGACACAGAGTCCTTCACAATTCTGCTATTGTTGTCTTGTACGACAAGTCATCCATGGGTCTCCCTAAATGCGTCACGGGCAGACCAATGTGGCGCAGGACGGAACCGAACCAAGGGCCTCACCTCTGCCCCCACGTCTCGTTATCTTCTCACACCCACACATACCAACACAGACACCACACAAAAAAATCTCCGCGTGCCTCTATACCCTCCCCCCTTGCATATACACACTCAAGGGAATCTCTCGCCGTGACATCATATATTAGTCTCTCTCTCTCTAGACCTCTCTCATTTCTCGTGATATCTCTCCCACGCCCCCTCCCCCCGCCGGCCTCTCTATCTATGCCTCTCTCGAATACGTAATACACACACATACCTCTCTAGGCCCTGCCAAATACATCAACTACACATTCACACATGTTACATCACGTACCCCATTGATCTAAAAAGCCCTCTCTTCACGTTTATTTCACATACAGCATTCCTTTTGAATAAAGTGTGGCCAAAAAATTATTTTAGAATTTCTACATATATACAACATTACAAAGTTATATGGAGGAGTACGAACGTTAATTTGCATTGCATGGTGCCCACAATGATATTTATTCCGCACTGTGAATTTTTATATTTTTATACTATATATAAAGTTAGTCATAATAAACAGAAACGAAGAGCATCTCTCTCCCCATTGCATACACCCCCTCTACGCCCCTTTCACGTATGCACACAAACTATCTCCAGGTCCTCTAAAACTAAGCCCCCAACACATTCACACATGTTTCATCTTTCTCTCGCGATATATACAGTGACGATCATTGTATTTGGAGCGAAAGCACGATACATACATTGGACTTCAGAATCCACTCATTACGGTCACCATTTACATTTTGTGGTTATTATACAGTCACGGGCTCACCGTACAGCTCTGTATTTGCTCAAGACACGACTAGTTGACCAGTTAAACACTCCACGTTGCACCTCTAGTGTTGCATCACATTATCTCACTACCATTGGGCTCACCTGTCGGCTTGTATCTACTCTTCTACACTCTTATAAAAAACAGAGTTGGTGATGATGGTGTGCCTGCCATCCTGCAACATAGGCCGTCCGATTTATATCTGACGGATAGGAAGGAAACTATGGCAATTTTGCAAAAAGGTACCCACACACCTCTCCACATTTGCAAATAAGGCCTTCCCTCGTTCATCCTTTTCTCTCACAAGATAAACTAGTCATACAAATGCATCTTGATGTTACGTGCAACGCACGGGCATCTTGCTAGTAAGAATGAAAACAAACGACAAAAAAATATTGGACGGTGGTTCGAAGTCATGACCGCGGGCATAGCGGACAAGGTGGTCTTGTATTGGTATGCTGAGCCGTCTGTTTTAACACACAGGAGCTGGTGTGGTGATTATACACACACGCACGCATGCACACGAACTGCATGCACGCAACACTCACACGAACACATGCAGCCATGCACGCACACAACACTCACACATACACACGCAGCCACGCATGCATGCACGCACCACACGACCAACACACACTCTCATGCTCAAGTGCTCAACCTACACGTGCACGCACACACACCAGGCCCTGACAGACACATACACAACCAGGTGATTCCCGCACACGGATTGGAGTCTTGTCGCGCCTAGGTAAATTTGTGTTTATCTGACCTTTTTCCTATGTGAACTGACATGTGGGACCCACAAGGAACATGATCAGTTTAACTAGTCAACATGGTGCCACGCAGACTATTTGGCCGGTCAACAGAGTGTAATCCGATGCTGAAGGGTGAGCAAGTGACCATACAATCACCGCAAAATGTATATAGTGATCGTAATGAGCGTATTCTAAAGTTCGGTGACCGTATTACGCTTTTCTCTCTGTAGGCCCTCCAAAACTACATCTCTACACGTTCTCGCATGTTACATCTAACAACTATGCAATACAGCACTACTACTACACTCTAACACAATAAATCATATGTGTTTTTAGTTTTACTAGATATTATATTGTTACTTAATTATTCAGTTTGCATACATTAAAATTGCCTTTGAAATGTATGGCCAGTATCATCTACCGCGCGGGAAAAACCCCGCCCTTTCCTGTTTAATCGGGTTTGTATCGATGAATCCTGCGAAACAGCAAAACTATAGTACTATACAGTACAAGTGACAGTTCACGGGGTCGCCGTGTCCTGTACTCCTCTGTCGTAAGAGTGGAGCGCTCGCTTTCATAAATGTTCTAGTCCCGTTCGCCGACATGTGGGACATCATGCTACCGGGTCCACGTGCCATACCGAAATACAGTGCAGAGCAGCAGGGGTGAAGCACCCCAGTCATGGCACCGGCGTAGTAATGAGCAATGAGGCGTCAAATCACAAAGTTTCACCTTTTCTGCAGTTAAGTTGGAGGGACGAAGTAATAATGCTAAAAAAGAAGTTGGAGGGACGAAGCAACCATCATTTCACTCGTTGCAGAATCCGCTTCTCCCTCATCTTCTTCAAGTTTTTTTATAAGATCTTCTTTAAGTTAACCACGTGTTGCTTTTGCCGTTGTTCTGCCTCATGTGGGACGCGGATCAGCTTCGTAAAGCACTGACACGTGGGACCACATGTTAGCAAACCGCCAGGCCAACATCCTTTAAAAACAACAAACCTCCCCCGCCATCCGCGCGGCAAAATCACCTCCTTTTTACTAATCTTGATTCTATAATTTTTTAGATCAATATAATTGAGATTTGTATAGATAGCACACAGGAGCAAAACCAAGTGGTATGGTTAAGGGCATCCACAATGTGTAGCCAAATTTGAAAATAGCTTTTGGCATCGATGGGAACCATTGTGGACGGTGCTGCCAAAGCCAAAAAGATGGACAGAAGCTCCCTGATTAATTGATTGAAGGAGTAGAAAAATGCAACGTTTCTCCTCTTGCTCCCGTGCTTGGACGCATGTACAGTATAGAGCACAGAGTCTACTCCCCTGTCCCTTCTATCACAAATCACAAAGCATTGAGGCATCAAATCGCAAAGCACGGACGAAGCAACCATCATTTCACTCTTCGCTGACTCCGCTTCTCCATCGTCTTCTTCGAGAAACCACCTCACCGCACTAAGTTGGACAGACGACGCTATTGTGTACTAGTAGTACTAGTACATTTACGCGTCCTTTGGTTCAACGGACTTCCTGGATGCAAATAAGGCGGTTGTCTTGGCTTGCAGGCTGCACTTGCGTCCGGTGGTCTCCCTCAACAGTGTTCTACGTCGAATGCCCTTCGTAAATCACAACGTTTGAGATATCGTCGACGTCACCGCAATGGGGAAGGAAGTCAAATAGTTACTACCTCCAATTTTTTTGTACACAAGGCCAGTATATCAAAATTACAATTTGCAATAGGCCACTAACACTAATCGAGGCAAAATTGATGGGGTTTGCCTCATACTAGCAACCAAGGACATTAATATACCCTTGCATGCATGCGGAAGTGAGAAGGTTGGTTTGCATGGTGTTGCATTAATCAAGTGATGAGGAGTGAGATGGTTAGCTCTTTGGGCTTTGGAGAAAAAATACGCATTAATTGACACGTCAAACGAGGATTTGTATCGATTAATCCCGCGAAGGAAAACCCCACCTTTCTTTATTAACACAAGTACTCCTAGTACGTACGTATTTATCCTGTTTGGGTCTAGGCCTTGCATTGCCATACTTCGCCACACATTTTTGCCAAGCTTGCCTAAAGTTTTCAAAATGAAAAGGAGGTACACTTGCGCACGGCTGTCGCAGTCGCACCGCGCCCTCACACGGCCGCTCCGCACCCTCACATAGTCGCTCCCGCACGCCGCAAACCCAACCAAGGGAACACACCCTCGCTGACACATGCTACCGCATGTGAACTAACCAAACTCAGCCATCCTACCACTGACACATAATTTTTGTTCATATAATATGTTTATCCAACCGCATGTTGGGGAGGATCCGTATGACCCGTGCGGTGGTCTGTTGGGGAAGAAGAAGAGGTGAGGAAGAAGGGTTAGGAGACGTAGGATATTCATCCAACAGCCTGAAATGGTAGAGTGACCCAAATGATGAAAGTCGGGCGACTTGCATAACAATATATGTTTTTACACAGCAAAAGATCCCTAAAAACAACAACATAAACAAAAACTATCACTGCTCGTGGAATGAGACGGCCTCGTCGTCTTTGGCTGGCGGCGCGAACCAGCCGTAGCTGCCGACGTGTGTCTCTGCACCGTGGTTGTCCTCGGCCTCCAGCTACTCGTTCACGCGGAACGTGTGGGTGCTCTGCACGGACGAGAGCACCGCCCGGTTCAAGTCGACGGTGCCCGGTTCCGCCTGCAGGAGGGCCTCGATGGCAGCGGCATCCGCGCGCTCCGCATCGAGTTGAGCCTCCGCCGCCCGGTTCAAGTCGAGGACGTCCGGTTCTGCCTGCAGGAGGGCCTCGATGGCAGCGGCATCCACGTGCTCCATGTCGAGTTGAACCTCCGCTGCCCGGTTCAAGTCGAGGACGTCTGGTTCCACCTACAGGAGGGCCTCGATGGCAGCAGCATCCGCGCGCTCCGCCTCAAGTTGAGCCTCCGCTGCCTGGTTCACATCCACGACATCCGGTTCCGCCTGCAGGAGAGCCTCGATGGCAGCGGCATGCGCGCGCTCCGCGTCGAGTTGAGCCTCTGCCTCCCGGTCCTCATTTAGAATCGCCGGGTTGAACCGTTGGTCCGCCTGCACCATGGTTGACCCGGACGCCGGCACGAAGTCGACGTCCATCGTCTCATACCCATCGGGGGCCTTCTGCGCCGCGACCTTCGCCATGAACATTGGATCGGCTTCCTCCTCCTTGTAGCTTGGCTCCAGAGAACTCGGGGATTGGCCCGCCACAAAGCGAGCTTGGGAACGGAGGTCTGTAGCGCCGACCTGCGGGCACTTGTTAATTTTAAGATTTGTAATCCCCTTGCTCATGTTTTTTTATTCCGTACGAACTGTACCTGTATGGGACGTTTTAATGAAAAAGGGTGTTTGCCGGGTTCTCTGTGCGTGAGCGAGGCCCATGCCAAGGAACGAATCCTTGTTATTTTTAAGATAAACAGTGCCGCTCGGCAACAGGCCTTGCCATCCCCCCGCTTTGGTCGACCATTCTCACGGTCTCGGCGGAGGCAGGGGCGAAGCAGGGTTAGGCCCCTCGTTTATTTCTCTTGCCACCGCGACTACGACCAAGTTCCGACCCAGGGGATAGCTCTTGGGTGAGGGAAAAGGGGAGCACGGTGGTTTTACGAATATAAACGAGGTTTCATATGTCCCAGTTCTATACGGAAGTGCATAACAGGGGATAAAAGACTTATCTGAATCCGCAGCCCCCGGCAACCTTGGCTTGCCGTGGTTGGATCCTTGTGTCTTCAGCCCCCGGCGATCCTGTCTTGCCGGGGCCGGAGCGCCGGTCCATCCTCTTTCTCCCAAGCAGCTCAGGAGATATGTCCACGTGACATGCAAACCAAAGAGGACAGAAAGACGCACACTCGACCTCTAGGCTAGGGGTTAGTCGCCGCTAAGCACTATCAACCCTAACCGAGGAAGAGACTGAACCTAGCATACATGCTATAACTTAGGGCACCAGCGCTTCATTTATTTATGCTCAGGGTCAGCGCCTGGCTTTGTACAGCGGGTTACATGCCTTGCCGGCAAAGCTTGTACAAAAGGTGGCTTGCTGGGGGGCCGGCAAGCCGCGCGTTATGGGTAAAACTTGCGGAGATGCTCGATGTTCCAGGAGTAGCTCACTGGGACAGCATCCTCGGTCTCCAGGCGGACTGCGCCGGGCCTGGTGACTCGTATTACCCGATAAGGGCCTTCCCACGTCGGCGTCAACTTGTTGGTATTCTTGGCCGACTGAACGCGCCGAAGAACAAGGTCGCCTTCCTCAAAGCTTCGGGCATGAACCTTGCGGCTATGGTAGCGGCGCAAGGCTTGCTGGTAGCGTGCTGCTCTCACAGCCGCCTGATACGTCTCCAATGTATCTATAATTTTTTATTGCTCCATGCTATATTATATTCTGTTTTGGACATTATTCGGCTTTATTATAAACTTTTATATTATTTTTGGGACTAACCTATTAATCGGCGGCCCAGCCCAGAATTGTTGTTTTTTCCCTATTTCAGAGTTCCGCAGAAAAAGAATATCAAACGGAGTCCAAACGGAATGAAATCTTCGGGAACATGATTTTCGAAACGAATATGATCCAGAGGACTTGGACCCTACGTCAAGAAAGCTACCAGGAAGCCACGAGGTAGGGGGCGCCTACCCCCCTGGGCGCGCCCTCCACCCTCGTGGGCCCCATGTTGCTCCACCAGCGTACTCCTTCCTCCTATATATACCTACGTACCCCCAAACTACCAGATACGGAGCCAAAAACCTAATTTCACCGCCGCAACCTTCTGTACCCGTGAGATCCCATCTTGGGGCCTGTTCCGGAGCTCCGCCGGAGGGGGCATCGATCATGGAGGGCTTCTACATCAACACCATAGCCTCTCCGATGAAGTGTGAGTAGTTTACCTCAGACCTTCGGGTCCATAGTTATTAGCTAGATGGCTTCTTCTCTCTTTTTGGATCTCAATACAATGTTCTCCCCCTCTCTTGTGGAGATCTATTCGATGTAATCTTCTTTTGCGGTGTGTTTGTTGAGACCGATGAATTGTGGGTTTATGATCAAGTTTATCTATGAACAATATTTGAAACTTCTGAATTCTTTTATGTATGATTGGTTATCTTTGCGAGTCTCTTTGAATTATCAGTTTGGTTTGGCCTACTAGATTGATCTTTCTTGCAATGGGAGAAGTGCTTAGCTTTGGGTTCAATCTTGCGGTGTCCTTTCCCAGTGACAGTAGGGGCAGCAAGGCACGTATTGTATTGTTGCCATCGAGGATAACAAGATGGGGTTTATATCATATTGCATGAGTTTATCCCTCTACATCATGTCATCTTGCTTAAAGCGTTACTCTGTTCTTATGAACTTAATACTCTAGATGCATGCTGGATAGTGGTCGATGTGTGGAGTAATAGTAGTAGATGCAGGCAGGAGTCGGTCTACTTGTCTCGGACGTGATGCCTATATACATGATCATACCTAGATACTCTCATAACTATGCTCAATTCTATCAATTGCTCAATAGTAATTTGTTCACCCACCGTAAAATACTTATGCTCTTGAGAGAAGCCACTAGTGAAACCTATGGCCCCCGGGTCTATTTTCCATCATATTAATCTTCCAACACTTAGCTATTTCCGTTGACTTTTATTTTACTTTGCATCTTTATCATAAAAATACCAAAAATATTATCTTATCATATCTATCAGATCTCACTCTCGTAAGTGACCGTGTAGGGATTGACAACCCCTTATCGCGTTGGTTGCGAGGATTTATTTGTTTGTGTAGGTGCGAGGGACTCGTGCGTGGCCTCCTACTGGATTGATACCTTGGTTCTCAAAAACTGAGGGAAATACTTACGCTACTTTGCTGCATCACCCTTTCCTCTTCAAGGGAAAACCAACGCAATGCTCAAGAGGTAGCAAGAAGGATTTCTAGCGCCGTTGCCGGGGAGGTCTACGCAAAAGTTAACATACCAAGTACCCATGACAAACCCTTATCTCCCGCATTACATTATTTTCCATTTGCCTCTCGTTTTCCTCTCCCCCACTTCACCCTTGCCGTTTTATTCACCCTCTCTTTTCCGTTCGCCTTCTTCTTTCCTTTTTGCCCCTCGCTCTTTCTGCCGTTATGTCTGAAATTGGGGAAATTATTGTCGATATGGACAATAATAATATCATGGAAAATTCTGATGCTCCTGCTGAAGAACCCCCTACCTTGCATACAAAAAAATTCGAATTGGTAGTGGCAATATTATTGGAAAAGGGGTTATTCAAGATTTCTTTACTTGTGTCGGTGCTTTGCCTTCTATGGGCAGTTCCATTCTTCATAGAACTAGTAGTCTTGCGGACGCTATTGCCATGCTTATAGTTGAACTTGAGAGGCAATTTATGCACTTGCACCCTTGCATACAAAGGATTTTTCTATAATTTTCTAATATTGAGCATTCTTCTGTTAAGCGTGTCGCTACTATCTTTTTGGCTCATGAGTTCAGATTTATAATAAAAGAGGCCAAAGAAATCTTTGCGCATTATAGGGTGGATGCTGGCCGTCCTCCCATAGAGGCTATCCTCTTTGATCAAGAAGAAATAATGCGTTTTCAATCACTAGACTATGTTGCTTTCAATGAAAACCTTAGAAAAAAGGTCCCTACCAATGTTCTAGTTGATAGAATTTCTGAACTTAATGATGATTTGGCTATTCGAAATAATGAGCTAGGATATTCTCTCGAGTATAGGCTCACAAAGTTCTGTCAAAAGAATGCTTATAATGATGAACTGGTTGTGCAATACGAAGGGCCGAAGGAGGAACCTATACCTCCTAAAATTGATCTTGGGGACTTTTGTCCCATTAAATTTAGCCCTTTTGATTACTTTTGCTTGCATCAAAGGAAACTTGCTGCTGAACGTAGAGAATATGAAATGAGTTTTAATGATCAATCCTATTACTATGGCACTACCTAGATCTATCCTTGCTTTTATGCCTAGCTAGGGGCGTTAAACGATAGCGCTTGTTGGGAGGCAACCCAATTTTATTTTTAGTTTTTTTGCTTTTTGCTTCTGTTTAGGAATAAATATTTGTTCTAGCCTCTGGTTAGATGTGTTTTTATGTTTTAATTAGTGTTTGTGCCAAGTTTAACCTATAGGATCTTCTTGAATGATAGTTATTTGATCTTGCAGAAAATTCCAGAAACTTTCTGTTCGCGAAAATAATTGTTAAAAATCACTATAACGTGATAAAATATTGATTCCAACTGCTGCTAATCAATAAACAAATTTTCTAGGTCTTCCTATTTTAGCTGATTTTTTTGAGTTTGATAAGTTTGCGTTAGTTACAGATTACTACAGACTGTTCTGTTTTTGACAGATTCTGTTTTTCGTGTGTTGTTTGCTTATTTTGATGAATCTATGGCTAGTAAAATAATTTATAAACCATAGAGAAGTTGGAATACAGTAGGTTTAAGACCAATATAAATAAAGAATGAGTTCATTACAGTACCTTGAAGTGGTCTTTTGTTTTCTTTCGCTAACGGAGCTCACGAGATTTTCTGCTGAGTTTTGTGTTGTGAAGTTTTCAAGTTTTGGGTGAAAGATTTGATGGATTATGGAACAAGGAGTGGCAAGAGCCTAAGCTTGGGGATGCCCATGGCACCCCAAGATAATCTAAGGACACCAAAAAGCCAAAGCTTGGGGATTCCCCGGAAGGCATCCCCTCTTTCCTCTACTTCCATCGGCAACTTTACTTGGAGCTATATTTTTATTCACCACATGATATGTGTTTTTGCTTGGAGCGTCTTGTATGATTTGAGTCTTTGCTTTTTAGTTTACCACAATCATCTTTTCTGTACACACCTTTTGAGAGAGACACACATGATTCGGAAATTATTAGAATACTCTATGTGCTTCACTTATATCTTTTGAGTTATATAGTTTTTGCTCTAGTACTTCACTTATATCTGTTAGAGCACGGTGGCGGATTTGTTTTATAGAAACTATTGATTCTCTCATTCTTCACTTATATTATTTTGAGAGTCTTTAATAGCATGGTAATTTGCCTAATCATAATATGCTAGGTATTCAAGAATAGTAAAAACTTTCTTATGAGTGTGTTGAATACTAAGAGAAGTTTGATGCTTGATGATTGTTTTGAGACATGGAGGTAGTGGTATTAAAGTTGTGCTAGTTGAGTAGTTGTGAATTTGAGAAATACTTGTGTTGAAGTTTGCAAGTCCCGTAGCATGCACGTATGGTAAACATTATGTGACAAATTTGAAACATGGGGTGTTCTTTGATTGTCCTCCTTATGAGTGGCGGTCGGGGACGAGCGATGGTCTTTTCCTACCAATCTATCCCCCTAGGAGCATGCGCGTAATGCTTGGTTTTTGATGACTTGTAGATTTTTGCAATAAGTATGTGAGTTCTTTATGACTAATGTTGAGTCCATGGATTATACGCACTCTCACCTTTCCATCATTGCTAGCCTATTCGGTACCGTGCACTGCCCTTTCTCAAATTGAGAGTTGGTGCAAACTTCGCCGGTGCATCCAAACCCCGTGATATGATACGCTCTTTCACACATAAACCTCCTTATATCTTCCTTAAAACAGCCACCATACCTACCTATTATGGCATTTCCATAGCCATTCCGAGATATATTGCCATGCAACTTTCCACCGTTCCGTTTATCATGACACGTTCATCATTGTCATATTGCTTTGCATGATCATGTAGTTGACATAGTATTTGTGGCAAAGCCACCGTTCATAATTCTTTCATACATGTCACTCTTGGTTCATTGCATATCATGGTACACCGCCGGAGGCATTCATATAGAGTCATACTCTGTTCTAGTTGTAAATAAATAGAAGTGTGATGATCATCATTTTCTAGAGCATTGTCCCAAGTGAGGTAAAAAAAGAGAAAGGCCATAAAAAAAGAGAAGGCCCAAAAAAATGAGAGAAAAAGAGAGAAGGGACAATGTTACTATCCTTTTACCACACTTGTGCTTCAAAGTAGCACCATAATCTTCATGATAGAGAGTCTCTTGTTTTGTCACTTTCATATACTAGTGGGAATTTTTCATTATAGAACTTGGCTTGTATATTCCAACAATGGGCCTCCTCAAGTGCCCTAGGTATTCGTGAGCAAGCAAGTTGGATGCACACCCACTTAGTTTCTTTTGTTGAGCTTTCATATATTTATAGCTCTAGTGCATCCGTTGCATGGCAATCCCTACTCCTTGCATTAACATCAATCGGTGGGCATCTCCATAGCTCATTGATTAGCCTCGTTGATGTGAGACTTTCTCCTTTTTGTCTTCTCCACATAACCCCCATCATCATATTCTATTCCACCCATAGTGCTATATCCATGGCTCACGCTCATGTATTGCGTAAAGGTTGAAAAAGTTTGAGATTACTAAAGTATGAAACAATTGCTTGGCTTGTCATCGGGGTTGTGCATGATGAGAGCATTCTTCTGTGACAAAAATGGAGCATGACTAAACTATATGATTTTGTAGGGATGAACTTTATTTGGCCATGTTATTTTGAGAGGACATAATTGCTTAGTTAGTATGCTTGAAGTATTATTATTTTTATGTCAATATTGAACTTTTATCTTGAGTCTTTCGGATCTGAATATTAATACCATAATTAAGAAGAATTATATTGAAATTATGCCAAGTAGCATTCCACATCAAAAATTCTGTTTTTATCATTTACCTACTCGAGGACGAGCAGGAATTAAGCTTGGGGATGCTTGATACGTCTCCAACGTATCTATAATTTTTTATTGCTCCATGCTATATTATATTCTGTTTTGGACATTATTGGGCTTTATTATACACTTTTATATTATTTTTGGGACTAACCTATTAACCGGAGGCCCGGCCTAGAATTGTTGTTTTTTGCCTATTTCAGAGTTTCGGAGAAAAAGAATATCAAACGGAGTCCAAACGGAATGAAACCTTCGGGAACGTGATTTTCGGAACGAACATGATCCGGAGGACTTGGACCCTACATCAAGAAAGCTACCAGGAAGCCACGAGGTAGGGGCCACGCCTACCCCCCTGGGCGCGCCCTCCACCCTCGTGGGCCCCATGTTGCTCCACTGACGTACTCCTTCCTCCTATATATACCTACGTACCCCCAAACTACCAGATACGGAGCCAAAAACCTAATTCCACTGCCGCAACCTTCTGTACCCGTGAGATCCCATCTTGGGACCAGTTCCGGAGCTCCGCCGGAGGGGGCATCGATCACGGAGGGCTTCTACATCAACACCATAGCCTCTCCGATGAAGTGTGAGTAGTTTAACTCAGACCTTCGGGTCCATAGTTATTAGCTAGATGGCTTCTTCTCTCTTTTTGGATCTCAATACAATGTTCTCCCCCTCTATTGTGGAGATCTATTCGATGTAATCTTCTTTTGTGGTGTGTTTGTTGAGACCGATGAATTGTGGGTTTATGATCAAGTTTATCTATGAACAATATTTGAATCTTCTGAATTCTTTTATGTATGATTGGTTATCTTTGCAAGTCTCTTCGAATTATTAGTTTGGTTTGGCCTACTAGATTGATCTTTCTTGCAATGGGAGAAGTGCTTAGCTTTGGGTTCAATCTTGCGGTGTCCTTTCCCAGTGACAGTAGGGGCAGCAAGGCATGTATTGTATTGTTGCCATCGAGGATAACAAGATGGGGTTTATATCATATTGCATGAGTTTATCCCTCTACATCATGTCATCTTGCTTAAAGCGTTAGTTTGTTCTGATGAACTTAATACTCTAGATGCATGCTGGATAGCGGTCGATGTGTGGAGTAATAGTAGTAGATGCAGGCAGGAGTCGGTCTACTTGTCTCGGACGTGATGCCTATATACATGATCATACCTAGATATTCTCATAACTATGCTCAATTCTATCAATTGCTCAACAGTAATTTGTTCACCCACCGTAAAATACTTATGCTCTTGAGAGAAGCCACTAGTGAAACCTATGGGCCCCGGGTCTATTTTCCATCATATTAATCTTCCAACACTTAGCTATTTTCGTTGCCTTTTATTTTGCTTTTATTTTACTTTGCATCTTTATCATAAAAATACCAAAAATATTATCTTATCATATCTATTAGATCTCACTCTCGTAAGTGACCGTGTAGGGATTGACAACCCCTTATCGTGTTGGTTGCGAGGATTTATTTGTTTGTGTAGGTGCGAGGGACTCGTGCGTGGCCTCCTACTGGATTGATACCTTGGTTCTCAAAAACTGGGGGAAATACTTACGCTACTTTGCTGCATCACCCTTTCGTCTTCAAGGGAAAACCAATGCAATGCTCAAGAGGTAGCACCACCCGAAGACGATCTTCCTCAAGGAGCATTGTGTCATCTTGCCGCAATTGCTCTTGCTCAAGCTTGTCGTAAGCGAGCACTCGAGGTGACCCGTATGTGAGTTCTGTGGGGAGAACTGCTTCTGCCCCGTATACTAGGGCAAAGGGTGTCTGGCCGGTGGCTCGATTTGGCGTCGTCCTGGTTGACCAAAGAACCGCCGGCAATTCATCGATCCAGCGCCTTCCGCTCTTGTGCAGCTTGTCAAAAGTCTTTGTCCTCAGGCCTCGAAACACTTCAGCATTTGCCCTCTCCGCTTGGCCGTTGCTCCGTGGGTGTGCCACGGAGGCAAAACAGACCTTGCTGCCAAGGTCTTGGATGTATTGCATGAAGGTGTGGCTTGTGAACTGCGTGCCGTTGTCAGTGATGACCCTGTTTGGCACACCAAAACGGTAGACTAGTCCCTTGAAGAACTTGACGGCTGACTGTGCTGTCACCTTCCTCACCGGTTCCACCTCCGGCCACTTCGTGAACTTGTCGATTGCAACGTACAAGTACTCAAAGCCCCCGACAGCACGGGGGAAGGGGCCCAGTATGTCGAGCCCCCAGACCGAAAATGGCCAGGAGAGAGGGATTGTTTGAAGGGTTTGAGCTGCTTGATGAAGCTTCTTTGAATGGACCTGACACGCTTCACACTTGGTTACTAGTGCCGTTGCATCCTGGAGGGCGGTGGGCTAGAAGAAGCCTTGCCAGAATGCTTTATCGGCAAGGGCCCTTGACCCTATGTGGGAGCCACATATGCCACCATGTATCTCTGCCAACAGCTCCAGTCCTTCCTCCCGGGGGATGCACTTCAATTTCACACCATTCGGTCTTCTTCTGTACAGGACGTCGTCGACGAATTGGTACAAGGCAGACCGATGGGCTACTTTTTCTGCTTCTTCCTGCTCCTCAGGAAGTTCCCCCGTCTGGAGGAAATGGACAGTATGCTGTGCCCACGCTAGAGCCTGGGGCTCGACGGCGAGGACCAAAGGCATCTCTTCCGCCATGGGGGTAGCCGTCTCAACGGCCAGGGCTTGGCGCCCTGCCGGAACCAGCCGTCTCTCGGCAGGCTCAGGATCCGCGGCAACACCCTTGCCGGTAGCCCCTGGGGGCTTGGCGAGAAAGTACTTGCCGGGGCCTGACTTCCTCCGCTTGTTCTGCTCTATTGATGGCTCGGCGGATGGTTGAGTTAACCGAAGCAAAAAGGTACCTGGTTCCACAGGTAGCTTGAATGCAGCGCGCTTTGACAGGTAGTCAGCGATGTCGTTCTCCGCTCAGGGAACGTGCTCTGCTTATATACCGTCAAAGCGCTCCTCCCGTTTCCTCACCTCATCTACGTAGGCCTCCATCAATAGACTCTGATAATCCTTGTTAACTTGTCTGACGACAAGCTGTGAATCACCCCTGACGATGAGCTTTTTCACCCCGAGGTCCGCCGCGATCCTAAGACCGGCAAGCAGCCCCTCGTATTTAGCAATGTTGTTTGTGGACATCTCCTGGGAAAGTGCATTTGGATCACATACTTGAGGTGCTCTCCGGTGGGTGCGACAAGCAGCACACCGGCACCGGCGCCTTGCAGCTAGAAAGCCCCATCAAAGTACATGATCCAGTCATGGCTTGCTTCCTTGCCGGGGAGAGCGGTCTCCTGAATTTCTTCGTCGGGCATTGAGGTCCATTCTGCAATGAACTCCGCCAAGACTTTGCTCTGGATTGTCGAGGTACTTTCAAACTTCAACCCAAAGCTCGACAACTCCAAGGCCCATTCGACAATCCTTCCGGTCACATCTGGGTTGTGCAGTATCCGTTGCAACGGGAGGCGGGTGACGACAGTGATCTCGTGGGCTTGGAAGTAATGACGTAGCTTCCTTGAGGCTATAAGGAGGCCGAAGAGCAATTTCTGCACACCGGAGTACCTCGACCTAGCCCCCTGCAAGAGGGAGCTGACAAAGTAAACCGGGTGCTGCATCATCTTCTTCTTCTGCACCACTTCACTTGACTGTGCGGGCATCGCCCCGATGGTGTATGGCCCTGTCGGGGGCCTTGCCCTGCCGGCACCAGGCCCTGCCGGGGGAATCTCTGGCTTGCCATCCGCCGGTCCTGCCGTCGCCACTGCCTCCTTGTCGACCCCCCTCTGTGCCACCAGTGCGGCGCTGACCACTTGATTCGTTGCCGCTAGATACAGCAGCAACGGCTCTTGTGGTTTAGGCGCAACCAGTATTGGCGTGGAGGAAAGGTATTTCGTCAGATCCTGCAACGCCGCCTCGGCTTCTGGGGTCCACTCCATCGGGCCTTCCTTCTTCAAGATTTTGAAAAGGGGGAGGGCGCGCTCGGCGGACTTGGAGATGAATCGGCTCATGGTGGCAACGCAGCCAGTGAGCCGACGCACTTCCTTGATCCTCTTGGGCGCCTCAATCTGTTCAATAGCCTTGATTTTGTCTGGGTTTGCCTCGATCCCGCGCTGCGACACAAAGAACCCGAGAAGCTTGCCGGACGGAACGCCGAAGACACACTTCTCAGGGTTCAGCCTGAGGTTGATCTTGCGCAGGTTGGCAAACGTCTCTTCCAGGTCTTGTACAAGAGTTGCTCCGTCCTTGGTTTTGACCACTATGTCATCCATGTATGCTTCCATATTTCTATGGAGCTGGGGTTCAAAACCAATTTGGACCGCTCTTGCAAATGTCGAGCCAGCACTCTTCAACCCGAAAGGCATCCGTAAAAAGCAATACGTACCACATAGGGTGATGAATGTTGTCTTCTCTTCATCTTCTCTTGTCATGAAGATCTGGTGGTAGCCTGAGTAGGCGTTGAGGAATGACAACAGATCACACCCGGCTGTGGAGTCAACAATCTGGTCGATGCGCGGCAACGGGAAGGGGTCCTTGGGACAAGCCTTATTGATATCTGTGTAGTCAATACACAACCTCCACTTCCCATTTGCCTTGCGCACCACCACCGGATTGGCCAACCATGTCGGATGGAGCACCCCTCTCACCAAACTCGCGCTTCCAACTTCCTGATCTCCTCTGTGATGAACTCCTGCCTTTCCAGAGCCTGCTTCCTGACCTTCTGCTTGACGGGCCGCGCATGAGGACAGACAGCTAGGTGGTGCTCAATCACCTCCCTGGGAACACCAAGGATGTCGGACGCTTGCCATGCAAACACGTCGACATTCGCCCGCGGGAAGGTGATGAGCACGCCTTCCTATTTGCTATCGAGGGTGGAGCTTATGGTGAAAGCCGCTCCCGTGCCATCCTCCCTAACGGCCACCTTCTTGGTGTGCGGTGGCTCAGCTCTGGATTTCTTGCTCTTGCCGGTGGAGCTCTCTGGCACGTCCTCGACGGTAGCACAACACTCCGAAGAGGTGCGCTTGCCGGAGTGGGTGCGAGAGGTCTTGCCGGGCTTCTTCTTCCCTCCCGGGGCTTCAACGGCAGGAGCAAGTGCCTTGGTGGCAGCTGCTGCAACTGCTTCCCGGTAGAGTTGGTCGGCGCAGATCAGCGCGTCCTTCTTGTCGGAGGGGACGGAGATGATGGTCAACGGCCCGGGCATCTTCAGCATATTGTAGGCATAGTGCAACGCCGCCATGAACTTGGCTAGTGCCGGGCGGCCAAGGATCCCGTTGTAGGGCAAGGGGATCTCGGCCACATCGAAGACGATTCTCTCTGTCCTGTAGTTCAACTCTCCTCCAAACGTCATGGGCAGTGTGACCTTCCCCTTTGGCTGACTCCTCCCCGGATTGACCCCTTGAAACGTGCCCGTTTCCTCAAGGTCTCCATCAGGAATTTGCAGCCTTTTGATCACGACGGGCGAGTTCAAGTTCAGGCTGGCCCCGCCGTCGACCAACATCTTGTTGACCTTGAGGTTGCGTATCATTGGCGAGACCAACAACGGCAAACACCCGACCGCGGAGTGCGGTCAGGGTGGTCCTCGGCGTCAAAGATGAGGGGCGTGCTGGACCACTTCCGCGGCTTCTGAGCGTCGAACAACGGCTCTGCTGCTGTAATCTCACGTGCCCACTACCTGAGCTGGCGGTGAGAAGTATGCAGCGAGGTGCCACCATCGACGCACATGGCCTCCATAGCCTTCTAGAACTCTTGCTCGCCGGACTTGTCGTCCTCGTCACGATCATCGTCTTCTTGCTTCTTGTCACGGCCCCGGGCGGGCCTCTCTTGCTGGTTGTCCTTGCCGCGGCGGCCTCCTTGGCCGCCACGCTTCTTGCCGGATCCCTCGGCACCATCCTGGCCCTTCTCCTTGTCCCGCCTCTCGTACTCAGCTTTTTGCTTCTCAGCAAGCAGCTCGACTTGTCGGCACTTCTGGAGGTCATGGCCCTTGGTGCGGTGGATCTTGCAGTACTGCTTGTCAGAGCTTCCTGGCTTGTCGGCCACCGCCAAGGCCCGGCAGGCGGCGCACCCGGCAATCTCCTTGCTGGGGTCGTCTGCCTTACCTTCTTGGCAGCGCCGCTGCTGTCGGATCCCTCGACAGCAAGCACGGTCTTCCCTTGCGTTTCCTGTTGCGACGCCGGCCCTTCTTCGTCAGGGCGGCAGTGTCTTCATCAGAAGAGTCGGTTTCCGCGCCGGCGTCCTCACCGGGGTACTTCCTTCCCTCTTCAACCCGGGCGCACCTATCGGCCAGAACATAAAGTTCGGCCACATCCTTAACCTTGTTCATCACCAGCTCTTCGCGCATCTTGCGGTTGCACACGTTCTGATGGAACGCGCTGATCATGGCGACGGGATGAACATCGGGGATGTTGTACTGCACCCGACTGAACCTCTGTATGTACTCGCGCAGGGTTTCCCCTTCCTTCTGGGGAATGATATGCTAATCACTGGCCTGGCCATGAGCTTGGTGGCCCCCGGTGAAGGCACCAACGAAATCATGGCACAGATCCAACCAAGAAGAGATGGAATCCGCTGGCAAGTGCATCAACCAAGACATGACGTTGGGCTTCAGTGCCAATTGGAAGTAATTGGCAAGCACCTTGTTGTCGCGAGCTCCGGCAGCTTGCATCGCGATGGTGTAGATGCTGAGGAACTCCGACGGATGGGTCTTGCCATTGTACTTCTCGCCAACGTCGGGCTTGAACGTGCGGTGGGACGGCCACTGGAACTGCCGTAGCTCACGGGTAAAAGCTGGGCAACCTACCTCGTAAGGTAGGCCGCCGGAGCTCCCCGGCGCTGGGTGGTCCATAGCGGGTCCCGGCCGCTTGTCCAACTGGTGGCGCGTATCGCGCCGGCGCTCGATAGTGGTTCGAGCATCTTCATGGGCTCGTTCTCTAAGAACTTGGCGTTGGTCGCGGTGGGTACGTGGGTCGGACGACGCTATGGAAATATTATCACAAGCGTCATCACGACGGACCGACACCCGCGGTGGCTGGCTTGGAGGAGGAGAGTGCATCGTGGCCGTCGCACCTCCGGCCCCTCCACCACTGGCATGCGGTGGTTCGACGGAGCGCCGGCCCGAAGGCCCCGCCGGTCACGGATCATCTTTATTGGCGATGACGACAAGGCTCCGGATGGTGGCTCTCCACTCGTCGAGCTTCTCCGCAGCAGGAGGGAAGTCGACGAGCAGCTGCGCGCGTGCCAAAGCTTCTGCTGGCGTGGGTGGCGGTGACAGCTGCGTGGACTGTGGCGTGCTTCGACTTCTAACTACGTTAGAAGGATCTCTACCACGACCCAGCGGCTGCGTGGTGCCAAAGATGTCGGTGGGAAACGACACCTATGGGATCACAAGAATCCCTACTACGGTTGCCGGGGCGTGGGGTTGTGAGAAGAGCAGGATTCACTACAAAAAGATACACTTCCGTGATGATACGTGTTTGTCACTATAGGTCGCGTTTTTTGTCATGCATGTACATCCATGACGATTTTATGACAGAATCAAGATAGTCATACCTGTGCTGTCGTAGAAGTGTTCCATGACATTACCAAAATTATCATCACGGAAGTGTCCACTTCCATGACGATAAATCGCACGTCACAGAAGTGCTTTCGTCAAGGGTGACCGACACGTGGCATCCACCGTAACGGAACGCCGTTAAGCTATCAGGTCGGGTTTTGGATCCGATAACCCGTTAACAGCCCCGACCAATGGGAAATTTCCACGTGTAAAATTCTTATTGGCCGGACGAAACACGTGTCAGCTCGTCAGTGGGTCAGATAGGCGCCTGTGATATGTCGACACGTGCCACGGCCCACCACTGGCCCATTTAGCTTACAAAGCTGGCCCGTTTGACTTGGTCAAAAGTTAACGGGCTGGCCCATGAAAAGCCTGTTAACGGTCTCTTCGCAAATAGCTCATTTTACGGCCCGTTAGGCCCTAAAGGAAATCGGCCCAACAACGTCATGTGGGCCGTCGAATATAACACTAGCCCATTTCACTTTCGGCCCATGTATGGCCCACGACGTCTTTCGGCCCATATGAGGCCTTCGTATCTTTCGGCCCTTTACAGGCCCACGGTGACTCTAGCCCATAATGAACTGTAATTTTCTTTATACCCGTTAACGGCCCATGATTTACATGGGCCGTTTCCAGCCCGTGTTAGCTTTCGGCCTATTGACGGCCCATATGTTTTTGGGCTCCTTTTCGTCCCTCGATTACTTCCGGCCCGTTACTGGCCTGTTCCCCTAATGGGCCAAATTCGGCCCATGGCAAGAGTCGGCCCGTTACTGGCTTGTTCCCCTAATGGGCCAAATTCGGCCCATGGCAAGAGTCGGCCCGTTACCCTAATGGGCCAAATTCGGCCCATGGCAAGAGTCGGCCCGTTTCTGGCCTGTTAACCCATTGCGCCGTTTCCGGCCCGTCCTATATTCTGGCCCATTAACAACCCGTTATGCCTGTGACAGAATTAAGCCTTTGCTGTCCTACGGCCTGTTACCGTGCTGGGCCGATACCAATTACGCCCGATTACGGCCCATGTAGACCCATTTATCCGACGGCCCGAGGCCCACCGATTACAGGCCCATTTATCGACGGCCCGTAGGAGACCCATGGATCCTACAGCCCGTATATGGCCCATGGTAGTTGCGGCCACTAGCAAACCAGGGAAAAAGAAGACTAGGAAATAAATAAGGCCGAAACTAACGCTAGGCTATTAAGGCGATTGCACAGATTACATCCACTCGGCATCAAAGATCGCCACCAGTGCAAATATAGGGAACACCCTACACTATACAAAAATGGCTTGCTGTTTTCTTCAGCCGGTGGCTGCACGTTAAGAATAAATTTTGTATCGCACCAAAACAAATTACAACTATATAACAAAAGGAAGGTTGGCATAAAACTTAACAGTCTAGCAGATAAATGCACCACCAGAAGTTCAGAAGCTCAGTTCATTTGACCTGACTGTTACGATTTCATATTGTATTGTCCGATGGAGCACCATAACCCTCGCCTTCATTTCCCCTAGGCTCCTGAACAACATAGCAAATGTCTAATAGTCTGGTTTCAAAACCATGCATATGTTGACGACATTGAGCAATGTTTCTCCTTGTTTCACAAAGGGTCTCTGTTAGGGAATGGACTTGTGTCTGGAGCGCGGATACAACATTGCTTTGAGCTTGCATATCTTGATCATGAGGCAGTTTGGACGATATTGCCTTAACAACAAACCTAGTATTACACAGGAACGTGCTTTTGGCACTGTTAGTGGACAGGTACTGACCCACTGCAGCAAGAGCTGACATTGCGGTTATAGTTGCCTCGCCACCTTCAGAGGGTGGCGGTTCCACCATTTTTTCCATAGCTCGCTGAAAAGTTGAGGTTTTACATTAGTAGTACCAGAACAGAAGATATTAAGGAGGCAGCAAAACCAAAGAAAATAGCTTTGGTCTATATACAGAACTTATTATGGTGAACCCATGTAAAATATTAGTTGTATTTTATTGCAAAGTACATAATAAAACCAGGTTCCAAACATATGACCATGTACAATCGCTAATGTATTGTCTATTTCTTCACATTGTATTGAGGGCTAAGGATAAAGAGACGAAGTTTATAATACGGTAAGCATAGTATGACATCATTCATATCACAAAACAATTGAGAACAGACAAACAGGCAATTGTAACGTTGTGTGGGCAAGTCCAGCACGGAACTAGATTACGGGTCAAGATCAAAGGAACATCACTCCTCTCTTTTAAACCTTGTAAGGTGCAATGATACGCTAAGACAATTGTGTATAAAATTGAAAAGAGTAATAGACATTGGCTCCAAACCATGCAGTTCAAGGCACAAGTCAGAGTAAGTAGTAGTTAAAAGGCATGAGGATTAAGGACTTACAACAGCGGCTTTGACTGGTGTAGTCATGCCCTTCTTCTTGCTGGTGTGACAGTCCTTGAAGATTTCCACAGCATTTGGTTCAGGTACTTTTTGGTCCTTGCGGGCTTTCCTCTGCATTTCGAACAAGTCAATATAGATCTGATAATATGGTACATCGAAAAGAGTGAAACAACAGCTAATTACAAGAGCCTCGCAGTGTGCAATATAGCTATGAGATCCTGTCGTCTGTTGGAATTTCACTTTCGTACGGTTGGCCTTGTTCTTTGAACAGTTCACCTACAAGAAGATAGATTTGTGTGGCACATGCGTAAATAGGACTTCAACATGTGATCTGGTCACATATATATAATGTACCTAATACTTCGGATTAGACCAGTGTTTAACAAGGCCCCTCCAGTCTTCATCTGATATATTTTCCACTAGAGATGTTTGGGAAAGTTCACTGTTAGCCTTGCCTTCAAAGTGAGTTTTCCTCAAGTTATACCGATACTGTCACAGAGCAGACTTGAAAACATGGGTGCAAGCTTGTCTGGTTGCATCATCTTGGCTATCCAACTTGAACCTCATCTGTTGAAAATTATGGGAGTCTCATTATCAGCAACCTAGAAAGTATGGGACAGAGCAAGACGATATTACTAGTTTCCATACATAACCATACTTACAGATAAATGGTCGAGGAAGGTGTTGAACTGGGTTTCGTCTTTGTCATTCCTGTACTGAATCCATGTTGGAAGGATACGTACATGACACCTAACGGCAACCGCTGCCTCTGATACTAACTTGGCTGACTCTGTAGCATCACGTGGCCTTTTTAAACCTGCCTCAAAACGGATCTCCATTCTTCCTCCTCTAGATTTAGTTAACCTATCGAGCATTATCCCTGATGTTTGTTTCCTCTTGCGCCTAGGTGCTAGTCCAACAACGAACATAGGAAGTGTTAGTGTACATCAAACTATGAGACTACATATAAAGAAGCATGCAACTATAACTTTACTCCAGCAACTACCTTCTTGCAGTTGAAGCTCACAAAGTTCATCTGATATTGCCAACTCGTCTTGTGTCAAGAGTGCTTGGGAAGTAGTGTCAGGTGGCAAGAGGGAGCTTGGGAACGTGCTGCTAGCTCAGTTGACGCACGAGTAAGTCGTGCAGCTAGTAGTACTGTGGTAGGTGTTGCAAGAACTAGGGCTGTCTCTGCTTGTTTGGTGGCAGCTATTTGTTTCTGTTTGGCTTTTTTTGCAACTCGTGTAGCATGGGATGCCGTGTTCGTAGAATTTTCCGCTGGACTTTGACCTTCTATTGCACCATCAGTACCAGCAGAATCTGCAGGATTCATCTGCTTCTCATTCCCTGCCATTCTGTGTTTCTTCCTCTTTCTCTGTGCCATGTTAAGTCAAGCCGACAAGACGAATAACAATTTAGTTCTTCAGAACAAATTGATGCGTGATGCAGACGAACTGAACTTTGATGTTAGACAACCACATGATAGGAGGATGTAATATGTATGAAAAACAGGACGGAAGAGATAACCAGAACTATGGTGTGTAAACTAAGAAGAAGACATTTCACCAAATTAGAAGCAATGCAATGGAAGGTAGACACCATATGAAAGATGCTACAAATATCGCTCTACCAAGTTAACAGTGTCTCATCATAAATGGCGTTTAAACAAATGTGAAGCAGTACAAGAAATAAATCATATGCAAGATGCAAACAACATCACACTACCATGTTAGAGGTCTCTCGTCATTAGTGCCATTGCATATTCACAACATTGTATATTCACAGCTTATGATGTGTAAACTAAGGAGAAGGCATTTCAACAAATTAGAAGCAATGAAAGCTAGACACCATATGAAAGATGCAACGAATATCACTCTACCAAGTTAAAACTGTCTCGTCATAAGTGCCATTTCAACAAATTAGTATTACAAGCTAGAAAAGGATGTGAGATGTAACCTATATCACACTCCGAAGTCAAACGTGTCTTATGATAAGTGATTGTTGCAGGTTACACAACAGTAGTAATTTGATGCAAGAACATGGTGTGATAGACAGATATTGTATGTTCTAGAAACAGGAACACGTGTCTTATTCAAGTATAATGTGTAAAGTAAGCAGATGGAATTCAACAAAATTATAAGCAATACAAGCTAGACATCACACATAACATGCAACCACCTATAACAGTGCCAAGTTAGAGGGAGCACCGGTGATGCTGCACTAGGGGAGACGTGCTCATCATAAACACAGCTTTGTTGACTGTCTATGCATGTGTTGTCTTGGAAATCATCTTGGGGGTGTGGAGGAGTAGAAACTGTAGAGGCCCTCCGGTCGGAAGGAGCACCTTTATCCGCTGCCTTGCTAACTTCCTTCCGCTTTATTGATTTTGAATTGTCAAGTAAAACCGACAAGAAAAAGCAATAAAATTCTCTCTTCAGAACTCATTCATGCATGATACTGACAATCACTACTTTGATGTAAGGCAAACACATGATACCAGGATGGAATATGTATGAAAAACAGGACGGCATCGCATGTTCACAATTGTTTGTGTAAACTAAGCAGAAACCATTCCAGCAAATAAGAAGCAATGCAAGCTAGACACCACATGAAAGATGCAACCAATATGACTCTGCCAAGTTAAAAGTGTACCATCATAAATGGAATTTCAACAAACTAGAAGCAGCGCATGCTATAAATCATATGAAAGATGCAACTAATATCGCACTGCATATACTAAAGGTGTCTCGTCATGTCGATTGATGCGGGATACAAAAAAACAATAGTTTTATGTAAGGACATGCTTAATAGATAGATGTACTATGTACTAAATATAGGAAGGCATGTCACATTAACAGGTATAATGTATAAGGTAAGCAGACTAGCACATGCAGTTTAACCAGATTGGAAGAATTACAATCTAGACACCATATGCAACATGCAACCACATATCACGCTGCCAAGTTAGAGCAAGCACCTGCGATGCTAGTGTAGGGGAAATGCTGTAATCAACTACAGAGCTACGTTCACTATCTTCATCTAGCATTTCTGTTTCTTGAGAGTCATGTCGGGAGGCTGACGCTGCATTCTTTAAATGAGGAGTAGTCCCCTTGCCTGCCTGCCTCGTCATAAGTGATTGATGAGGGATACACAAGAACATTAGTTTGATGTAAGAACATGGTTAATACACAGATGTACTAGTATGTACCAAAAACAGAAAGGTATGTCATATTCAAAGGTATAATGTGTAAGCTAAGCAGATGCAATTTAACCAAATTGGAAGCAATACAAGCTAGACATCCCGCTGGAGTGGTGAGCATGATAATCTAGGACCTGAGAGCCTGGAGGGAGGCGGGCTGCTTCGCCACCATCGTAGCTTTTTAGTTGGCTTCCAGGTGATGCCTATCTTTGTTGGGCTTGTCATTGGCTCGGCCAGTGCCCTGACTAGCTATTTGTCTTCTGGTGCTCACGGGATGGTGGTTCATGTAAACAAATATCTTTCCTTATCTTACCGACTTCGGCCTTTCGAATACAAGCTAGACACCATATGGAACATGCAACCACATATGACACCGCGAAGTTAAAGCAAGCACCTGGGATGGTGGTTCATTGCGAGCGAGGTCATCAACTCCAGAGCTACGTTTACCGTCTCCATCTGCTGACACTGCACCCTTTATAGCGCTGTAACGTGTCTTGCCTACCCTCATACGAAGCTGGAGCGACTTCTCTCTTTTCTTTTTGGCTTCTCTCATGGCAGCAGAGTCTGAAATACCCTTGCATAAAAACACAATAGTGAGAGTAAGGGTGAAGTGTGTGCAGAACTAGTGCACTGTAAAAGTAGCAGATAGCAGGTGGCTGAAAAATAAATGACAGGAGACATATGATAGCTCTACAACATTGCATGGCAAACAAAATTAGATTCTACTCCGTATGATTTTGTAATATATGAGCACAGGAAATGCAGGTACTCCTCCAGCACACCACCACATGTGGTCATATCTAAGATAACAGTTGACTGAAAATAAATAGGTCAGTCGATTTTTTTTATGAACCGTCCGATCTATAAGGAACGGGCAGATGGCCTTCGTCTACCTCCCGCCAGTCACTGTTGACGATATTTCTCGAACCACCAGCGACCACCGGCCCAGACCCCTGCCTCCGCCGCCCCGCCCTCCCATCGACCTCACACCACCGCTGTGCTTGGCAGCGCCCCCAGGCCATCCCTTTAATCCCGGCCGACCTCCAGATCGGGCGCTAGTAGCTCTAGGCCGCACACGCCCCTAAGATAAACACCAAGGCGCTGCTTCCCCGACGTAATAGGCGTACTAGCGCCTATTACGCCGGGGAATGCTTCCGTTAATTGGGAATCAACTGGCCAGAAATTGAAATTCAGGGGGGGCGACGGACCTCTAGCTAAGGTGAAATAGTATATGAGGAGAAACCTTGTGCATCGCGAGTTACTAGGAACATCTAGTATCAAGAAGAAGTGGTCAACTAGTGTCTTCTATGGGATGAATACCGTGCAAGCAGAGACGTAAGATTTGCATGAATAAGGGAAGAGGAGTACCTTTTTTGGTTGCCGGTGTGGTCACCTCCACATGTCGCGCCGATCTTCTTCTTTTTACCGGGGAAACCGATGCTGTGGAGGTTGCAGGCTTGGACGAACCCATGGCCAAATTGTTGATTGTGTTGCCGTGGTCGTATGTCGGCGGAGGGGAAGCAGATCCAAGGCGGCGAAGGACGGCATAGCAGGAACAGCTCCGGTGTGGTGGAGGGTGGCGAAGTTGGAGCGGCAGCGGTGAGGCGCAGGATGGCGTGGTTGAACTGGCTCGGGTAGAGACGGCTCGGCCTCGGCTTCAACTACTAGCCGTGGAGGGCGTTGCGGTTAAGGTTGAGGTGGACGACGTCGGGGTATCGGCTCCGGCGTGATGGAGGAGGGCGGCGGTTGATGGGTGGGATGGGGTGGCGGACGGAGGACGCCGGGGTTTCGCGGCTGGTGGAGAGGTAGTTTTGGCGCCCACGGAGTACGAATGGGGAATCGGACGGGTGGGGGGGAACCATGTTTCAGTCTGGGACGCGCTTGTTTTTGGCTTTTTTGAACAGAAGATGGGACGCGCTTGTTTGAAATTTGGGGAAAGTACAAACTTTGCCACCCTCTTAAATTTCGGACCTACTGCGGGTCGGGGGTAGGATGGTAATCCCAGGTGTCCCAAATAGTGGGCGGGAGAGATTTCGGACGCGCGCATGTGTGCTTAGGCGGCCATTGTGTATGAATGTTTTCCGGATGCGGTTGTGTGGCGTCTAGATGAAGCTACAAACCTACCCCGGTATAGACCTTTGGACGTCGGGCCGGTAGGTTTCACGGGTCGGAGTTATTAGAAAAGTAATTTCCTTGTACTACCAAACATTGGTCTCACGCGGTTTAGGGCGAGTAGAGGCTCTTTTGGCGCTTCGTTCGAAATTTTGAAACACAAGCATTCACGTTTAGAGTACTCTTGAACTATGAGGATTGACCTAAATAGACAACGTTATATTTGACCTTGTATGTTTGAAAACCTCATTAAATTATCCGCTTCTTTTTGAAATTTTGACACTTGAAAATCCTATAACTACGATTATTTTGGAATGGAGGAGCTAAATTTGAATCTATTTTGTACACGACTACATATGCTATTATGTACAAAATCAGAGCAAAGATTGGTGCCCCCATAATTTAGGTATGGTTTACAAATGCCATGATATTAAATTCAAATAATTGAATGGACTTCATGTTGAATTCGATTTTTTTAAACCACCTTAAGTTGAATTCAAATATATGCTAGTTCATAGGTAGCTATTTATAATGTCCATTGTGTAACTTTCGTATGTATAACTTTAGGGTCTTATAGCTCAAATGATATCATTCCAACTTTCAACCTTTTCAGAGTTCATTTGAAATGCTTTTCAATTTTAGGGTCTTATAGCTCAAAATAATTAGTAAATGCATGCAAAATAACAAATGAAGTCAGAAAGGATTGAAAAATGATGATGTGGCTTTGAATGGTGCATTTTGAACACACAAAAATTCAGGAGTTCAAATAAGTTTTAAAAAATGAAATCCCTTTGTAACAGACGAGTTTCCCGATGAAATCCTGATACTTTGAAAGAGATTGTCCATTTTGTACACGAAGTGCATCCAGTTTTTGCCGTAACCCTCTCAACTTTCTTGCACATGCTATGTGGATGAAATGATGATATCATGCCAACTTTCAACCTTTTCAGAGTTCATTTGAAATGCTTTTCAATTTTAGGGTCTTATAGCTCAAAATAATTAGTAAATGCATGAAAAATAACAAATGAAGT
>NC_057805.1:439802704-439803736 GCF_018294505.1 Triticum aestivum
AGTTTCCGGATGAAATCCTGATACTTTGAAAGACATTGTCCGTTTTGTACACGAAGTGCATCCAGTTTTTGCCGTAACCCTCTCAACTTTCTCGCACATGATATGTGGATGAAATGATGATATCATGCCAACTTTCAACCTTTTCAGAGTTCATTTGAAATGCTTTTCAATTTTAGGGTCTTATAGCTCAAAATAATTAGTAAATGCATGAAAAATAACAAATGAAGTCAGAAAGGATTGAAAAATGATGATGTGGCTTTGAATGGTGCATTTTGAACACACAAAAAGTCAGGAGTTCAAATAAGTTTTAAAAAATGAAATCCCTTTGTAACAGACGAGTTTCCGGATGAAATTTAAACTATTCAAATTTGGAAACTAATGGAGTAAGAGAAAGTTTATAATTATTCTGAGCTAAAAGCAAAAAGAATAAAAAAATAAAGCAAAAATCAAAAGAAAATAAATAATTCAAAAAACAAAAAAATACTGGAAAAAATAAAAAAATGCCGCCTAATGGGCCACACGGCCTGCATACGACTAGAAACCCATCTGCACATGGGCCAGGATGCAGGCCCGCAGGCCCAATAGGCCCAACATGGCAGTGACAAAGGTAGGCATGTAATGCATGCATATTAGAGAGGAGCTCAGCACCTAAGCTGCAACGCAGCTTATAAACAGGTGCTGAGCTCTCTCAGCTAGCGAGGTGGGACTAAACTTCCCCCCGCACCGCGCCAGCACATTAGTCCCGGTTGGTGGCTCCAACCGGAACCAATGCTCCCCTTTGGTCCCGGTTGGTGCCACCAACCGGGACCAAAGCCCTCTGCTTCCCGCCCTTTGCGCTGGTGAAAAGAGGCCTTTGGTCCCGGTTGGTGCCACCAACCGGGACTAAAGGGTGGGTATTGGTTCCGGTTTGTGCGTTGAACCGGGACCAAAGCCTTTGCTATATAAGCAGCACTTAGGAAATTTTCAGATTTCCATCGCCAGTTTCCCCCCGCCCGACGACGCCGCGAGCTCGATCTACGCCGCCAGGCTGCC
>NC_057805.1:439804467-439807627 GCF_018294505.1 Triticum aestivum
TAGTAGTTGAACTAGTTGATTAATTAATAGAACTATTTTATTAAATTTTACTATATATAGAAGTAGTTTATTTTTAGTAAGAACTACTTTATTTAAATTATTTATAGTAAGTGCTTAGTAGTTGAACTAGTTGATTAATTAATAAAATTACTTTATTTTATTTATAGTAAGTGCTTAATTAGTAGTTGAACTAGTTGATTTAACAAAACTAGTTTATTTTACTATAGAAGTAGTTTATTTTTAGCAAGGAAATTAATAGAACTAGTTTGTTTTTTTAGTTAAAGCAATTATTCCCGCATTGACGTCGACGATGCCTATCCCGCATCCTCGTCGTCGACTCGGCGGAGGACGCCGGCTTGATCAGAGGGGCCATGTCCGGGACTGGGCTCCGCCGGGCTGGTTTTGGGAGGTGCTACCTTCCGGTGGGCGTAGGTTGGTGAGGAACCAGCCCGTCGTTGACCCGATCCTTGTTTGGTGGCGCTCGCGTGGGCCAGTGACGGTGCCGAGGCTTCCGGACACCGCGGAGGTGGTACGTCACCGTGTCAGCGAGGAGGACCAGCACGTCCGTCGCTACATGGTTGCGTTGGAGGGCAGGTTCGACAATACCTGGCAGGTTCTTCAGGGATCTCACTGGAGCTATGATCCTGTGATGGTTCCGTCCCTTTGGGTGTCCACCGCCCGCGCCGATACCCGTCGGGCGCTACTGTTCTAGCTGTACTAGCGATGCTATATGTATGATAGTATTCGAGGTCTATTAGTGATAATATTCGACGATGTACGGACGCATGGAGATGATGTAGTTTTGCTTATAATTGAATGCATCCTAATTTGAATACTACTTTATTTTGTGATTTGATTTTGCTTATTGAATGCTCATAGTGGAAAACTACTCCGATCCTACTTTGAATGCTAAAATTGGAGAGCACTATGATTAGTTGATAGCTTATAGGGTTTTTGTTTTCGCAGAAATCTAGGAGCCCCCGGCCCCTCCATCATACCCGCCGTCGTCCCCGTCACCGCCCCCTCCGACATCGAGGTGAGACCAGCCAAATCCTCTTTTAGAAAGATAATTAAACGATATTTCGGGTTGACTGTAAGTCTGTCGAGTCTCCACCATATATGAGAGGGCGAAGAATCCCGACTGTTGTCGTGGGGGTAGCTTCTCCTTCGTTCCCGTGTGCTAGACAATTTGGTGTAATGCACTCGAGAACAAAAGGAGGAGCTACCATCACCGACGGTCGCAAATGTCAGAGAGGAATCAGTGAGGGAGAGTTCCACCATATATATATGAGAGGACGAAGAATCCCGACTGTTGTCGTGGGGGTCGCTTCTCCTTTGTTCCCGTGTGCTAGCTAGACATTTTGGTGTAATGCACACGGGGACAAAGGGAGGAGCGACCATCACCAACGGTCGAATGTATACACCACGTGAGCTGAGAGTTTTCAAGAAAAGACTCGACAAACCGATAGTCAACCCATGATGAATAATAATGATCTAACTTAGGTTTTTTAGTACATATATTTAATTGTAGATGTTTAATATTTGAATTATGAACATAGGAAATGTCGTACTCGGACGACGAAAGTCTCCCGGGGGAGTCCGACTGGTGCCACGACGACCGAGGTCAGTGCGACAGGCCTTACCAGGACGAAGATCGGTGCTTCAGTATTAAGCTAGAGGAGACGTTCGATGTTGAAACGGTACGCAACGACGACAAGTGTTATTTTTTTGTAATTAAGCACGACTTCAACTATTTCAACGTGTACTTTTCATCTTTTACAATTCGGCTAGCTTATCCCATGCCATGCAAGACGCTACGTCTTGGAGAGGATGGGTTTTGAAGACCATGAAAGTATGGAAACAAAGAAAATTCACCTAAGGACCCATCATGATATAGATTTTCAAGTAAAGCTGTATAATTCTGAGAGCGTAACCCATTTTGGTTGCAAAAATTGGGAAGCATTTTGCAAGATGTATGGTTTTGATGAGGGTATGCTTGTCACCATGGATCTTGGTGATCCTGACATCGAGCAAGACAATATGGACATTTGGGTCCTTGTTGATACGCCTCCAATTCTACCGCTATGTGAGTTTCTCAAACATAGTTATTAGCTAATTTATATTGTTCATTTCAAAATAGTTGACAGCTTATTTTCATTGACAGCTTATTTTGATTGTTCAAACAATGTGCGGAACATGGTAGACAGAACCTACTACACCGATGGCTCTGAGTTAACTTATAAGGAGAAAACTCATCTGGTCGGATTTTGTACTGATATTGAGAATTACAATATCTACAATCAAACTCCTCAACATTATGGTCAATACGTGCCACTAGTGCACGTGTTGAACTACGGTAACTACTATGGAGATACCCTGGTAAGATTTCTTACTATTACAACATCCGTGCATATTTTGCATAGTTCTAAAACTAGTACATTATCATTGCTAACTATGAAGTTATTACTATGTTTTTCAACAGATAATCCCAGAGGATTGTGTGCCTCATTTGATGTATCAGAATGGTAGGCTTGATGTTTTGAATATACAACCAGGTCATCCTACGAATCTCAACTGTCCATACCGGATTTCTAAAAGAAGTGGAGACATGCAAATCAAAGAATGGAAAAAATGTATGGACAGTCGCAAGGAGGTTCTTGGAAGCAAAAGGAAGCGAGGCGCAAGAATTGGAGACAGGATGATCTCCATTCTCCATAATGGAGAGTCAGGGTCTATATTGTTTTATGCTATTTTACCTTAAAGAGGGTATTTCGGTCCTACCTAATACTGATGGTCATGTGCTAAGAACAATTAAGTAGGGTTGGTTCAAGGACTGTGAGGATGATGATCGTATGACTTGTTATTAATAACGAGTAGAAGTTGTATGATGATGATTAGTAGGACTTGTTATTATATATGATGATGCATGATGCGCGCATGAAGAGTTATTATATATCAGCGGGTGAAATGAACATGGATTGGATTGAAGTGAAGGCAACATGCATGTGGTGCGTGTCGAAAGTAGTACAATCCAAACTTGATCAAGTCCGGATTAGTATTACTTTCGACATGCACCACATGTTGCCTTCACTTCAATCTAAGCCATGTTTAGGCATAGCAATACGTAGCGTTGGTAAACCAAGCACGGAGATATAAGAGA
>NC_057805.1:439808051-439815975 GCF_018294505.1 Triticum aestivum
AAAACAAAAACCTCAGCTCCTGCCAAGTGCTGACGCGTGGATGCCTATTGGTCCTGGTTGGTGGCACCAACCGGGACCAAAGGCCCTCCTGCCTGGGCTCCACGCACCGGCCATGTGGACGGCCTTTAGTCCCGGTTCGTGTAAGAACTGGGACTAAAGGGCTAGGGCATTAGTAACGACCCTTTAGTCCCGGTTCCAGAACCGGGACTAAAGGCCCTTATGAACCGGGGTAAAAGCCCCTTTTCCTACTAGTGCACACACCTCTCCACATTTGCAAATAAGGCCTTCCCTTGTTCATCCTTTTCTCTCACAAGATAAACAAGTCATACAAATGCATCTTGATGTTACGTGCAACACACGGGCATCTTGCTAACAAAAAAATATTTGGACGGTGGTTCGAAGTCATGACCTCGGGAACAGCGGACAAGGTGGCCTTGTATTGGAATGTTGAGCCGTCTGTTTTAACACACAGGAGCTGGTGTGGTGATTATACACACACGCACGCATGCACACGAACTGCATCCACGCAACACTCACACAAACACATGCACCCATGCACGCTCGCAACACTCACACGTACACACGCAGCCACGCACGCACGCAACACTCACATGCACACACGCACGCATGCATGCGCACACCAGTACACCACACGACCAACACACACTCTCACGCTCAAGTGCTCAACCTACACGTGCATGCGCACACATAAGGCCCTGACAGACACATACACAACCAGGTGATTCCCGCGCACGGGTTGGAGCCTCGTCGCGCCTGCGTAAATTTGTGTTTATCTGACCTTTTGCCTATGCGAACTGACAGGTGGGACCCACAAGTAACGTGGTCAATTTAACTAGTCAACATGGCGCCACGCAGACTATTTGGCCGGTCAACAGAGTGCAATCCGATGCTGAACTGTGAGCAAGTGACCGTATAATCACCGCAAAACGTATATAGTGACCGTAATCAGCTTATTCTGAAGTTCGGTGACCGTATTACGCTTTTCTCTCTGTAGGCCCTCCAAAACTACATCTCTACACGTTCTCGCATGTTACATCTAACAACTATGCAATACAACACTACTACTACACTCTAACACAATAAATCATGTGTTTTTAGTTTTACTAGATATCATATTGTTACTTATAATTATTCAGTTTGCATACATTAAAATTGCCTTTGAAATGTATGGCCAGTATCATCGCGCGGGAAAAATCCCGCCCTTTCCTGTTTACTCGGGTTTGTATCGATGGATCGTGCGAAACAGCAAAACTATAGTACTATACAGTACTACAAGTGACAGTTCTCTGGGCCGTCGTGTCGTCTACTCCTCCGTCGTAAGAGTGGAGCGCTCGCTTTCATTAATCTTCTAGTCCCTTTCGCCGACATGTGGGACATCAAGCTACCGGGTCCACGTGCCATACCGGAATACAGTGCAGAGCAGCCGGGGTGAAGCACCCCAGTCATGGTGCCGGCGTAGTAATGAGCAATGAGGCGTCAAATCACAAAGCTGCACCTTTCCCGCAGTTAAGTTGGAGGGATGAAGCAACCATCACATCATTTCACTCGTTGCTGAATCCGCTTCTCCCTCATCTTCTTAAACTTAACCACGTGTTGCTTCTGCCGTTGTTCTGCCTCATGTGGGACGCGGATCGGCTTGGTAAAGCACTGACACGTGGGACCGCATGTTAGCAAACCGCCAGGACAACGTCCTCCGAAAATAAGAAGCCTAATCCTGGACTTACAAAGGGCTACGTAGCTGCTACGTATACTTTCCATCTAATCTATATATGCCCCCCCTGATTTTCAGGTGGGGTGGGCCTAATCCTCTCCTTTAATCCAATCAAATAGTCCCACATCACATCAGTTCATAACTTTACGTAAACCATTACGTGGATGTAGCATTGCTCAAATAAGAAACCTCCCCCGCCATCCGCGCGGCAAAATCACCTCCTTTTTACTAATCTTGATTCTATAATTTTTTAGATCAATATAATTGAGATTTGTATAGATAGCACACAGGAGCAAAACCAAGTGGTACGGTTAAGGGCATCCACAATGTGTAGCCAAATGTGAAAATAGCTTTTGGCATCGTGGGAACCATTGTGGACGGTGCTGCCAAAGCCAAAAAGATGGAACCGAAGCTCCCTGATTGATTGATTGAAGGAATAGAAAAATGCAACGTCTCTCCTCTTTCTCCCATGCTTGGACGCATGTAGTACAGTATAGAGCACAGAGTCTACTCCCCTGTCCCTTCTATCACAAATCACAAAGCAGTGAGGCGTCAAATCACAAAAGCACGGACGAAGCAACCATCATTTCACTCTTCGCTGACTCCGCTTCTGCATCGTCTTCTTCGAGAAACCATCTCACCGCACTAGTACTCCTAGTAGTACTAGTAAAGGACTTCCTGGATGCAAATAAGGTGGTTGTCTCGGCTTGCAGGCGGCACTTGCGAACGACTTACCGTGGTCTCCCTCAATGGTGTTCTCCGTCGAACGCACTTCGCCAAACCACCAACAAAAAAGATATCGTCGACGTCACCGCAATGGGGAAGGAAGTCAAATATAGTTACTACCTCCATTTTTTTGTACACAAGGCCAGTATATCAAAATTACAATTTGCAAAGGGCCACTAACACTAATCGAGGCAAAATTGATGGGGTTAGCAACCAAGGACATTAATATCCCCTGCATGCATGCGGAAGTGAGAAGGTTGGTTTACATGGCGCTGCATTAATCAAGCGATGAGGAGTGAGATGGTTAGCTCTTTGGTCTTTGGAGAAAAAATACGCATTAATTGACACGTGAAACGAGGATTTGTATCGATTAAATCCCGCGAAGGAAAACCCCGCATTTCTTTTTTAACACTAGTACTCCTAGTACGTACGTACTTATACTGTTTGGGTCTAGGCCTTGCATTGCCAAACTTCGCCACACATTTTTGCCAAGCTTGCTTAAAGTTTTCAAAATGAGAAGGAGGTACACTTGCGCACGGCTGTCGCGGTCGCACCGCACCCTCACACGGTCGCTCCTGCACGCCGCGGTCGCACCGCACCCTCACACAGTCGCTCCTGCACGCCGCAAACCCAACCAAGGGAACGCACCCTCACTGACACATGATGTCGCATGTGAACAAACCAAACTCAGCCATCCTATCGCTGACACATAATTTTCGTTCATAGAGTATGTTTATCCAACCGCATGTTGGGGAGTATCCGTACGGCCCGTGCGGTGGTCTGTTGGGGAAGAAGAAGAAGAGGTTAGGAAGAAGGAAAGAAGGGTTAGGAGACGTAGGATATTCCTCCAACCGCCTGAAATGGTAGACTGACCCAAGTCAGGCGACTTGCATAACAAATATATGTTTTTACACAGCAAAAGATCCATAAAAACAACAACATAAAGAAAAACTATCACTGCTCGCGCAAAGAGACGGCCTCGTCGTCTTTGGCTGCCGGCGCGAACCAGCTGCCGACGTGTGTCTCCGCACCGTGGTTGTCCTCGGCCTCCAGCTACTCGTTCAAGCGGAGCGTGCGGGCGCTCTGCACGGACAAGAGCACAGCCCGGTTCAAGTCGAGGACGTCCGGTTCCGCCTGCAGGAGGGCCTCGATGGCATCCGCGTGCTCCGCGTCGAGTCGAGCCTCCGCCGCCCGGTTCAAGTCCAGGACGTCTGGTTCCGCCTGCAGGAGGGCGTCGATGAAAGCGGCATCCGCGCGCTCTGCGCCGAGTCGAGCCTCTGCCGCCCGGTTGAAGTCCAGGACGCCCGGTTCCGCCTGCAGGAGGGCCTCGATGGCAGCGGCATCCGCGCGCTCCGCCTCAAGTTGAGCCTCCGCCGCCCGGTTCACATCCACGACATCCGGTTCCGCCTGCAGGAGAGCCTTAATGGCAGTGGCATGTGCGCGCTCCGCGTCGAGTTGAGCCTCTGCCTCCCGGTCCTCCTTTAGTATCGCCATGTGAACCGCTGGTCCGCCTGCAGCATGGGGGACTCAGACGCCGGCACGAAGTCGACGTCCATCGTCTCATCCCCATCGGGGGCCTTCTACGCCGTGACCTCCGCCATGAACATTGGATCGGCTTCCTCCTCCTCGTAGCTTGCCTCCAGAGAACTCGAGGATTGGCCCGCCGCAAAGCGGGCTTGGGAACGGAGGTCTGTGGCGCCGACCGCCGCCGCGATTTCTACGCGGCGCTCCGGCGTCAGCATCTTGTAGTAAGTGATCTTGCGGCGCACCATGGCTTTCCGGCGAACTAGGGGACGCTTGATGCGGGCTAGGGGATCAAAAGGTGGGGGAATAGGCTGGAGATTTGGTGTGGTTTTAGGGCAGTGGATGGCGTAGGCCGAGCAGCGAAGGTTCTGGTGTGAATAGTGGTTCCGGTGACGACCGGTCAATCGGTTTTGACTATACATTGCTCTTGTCGCATTCGCGTTGTAGCCCGGCACGCTGGACCCTCCACATCGCTCACCGAATGGAACGCGCTTCGTCTTGCGTTTTCGCTTGCTTGTGGGACCGCAGTTGAGAGCAAACCGACGTCCCTCCCCCTCCCCCGCCCGCGTCATTTATTATACCACCACTCCCTCCGTTTTATGCGGAGTAAATAAAAACAGAGGGAGTATACTACGGATGAGGATCCCCTGACGTGGCCGAACCCATTGAGTAACTGACATGCGGGGCCTAGCAAGCATGGGGTCTGCCAGTAAGTGACCGAAAGGGAGGGTAAGGTAGGGATACCTACGTCAGCGGATCCACTTCCACTATACTACTTTGACCAAATGTTAGAGTAATAATATATGACATGCAACTTACACAAATGTTAGAGTAATAATATATGACATGCAACTTACACAAAGCATACAGGGTCTAATGCGTTTTTCGAGGCTAACTTTGACCAAATGTTAGAGTAATAATATATGACATGCAACTTACACAAAGCATACGGTCAAATTCGTATGTGAAAGGAGTTTCCAATGATATAATTTTCACATTATACATCTCATGTACTATTAATCTTGTCAATAGTCAAATTGGAAACCATCTCGAGTACAAATCTAGGAGTACGTACGAATCTAACAATATTGATTGGGCGTTGTTGAATGTTGATACCTTTTTGATCAAAGTAGAGATACTTTGACTACACATAAAACTTTTATGTAAACTAGAAAGGATAGGGGGAGTATATTGTACGTTCAAAAACGAAACGAACATTGAATACCCTTTATATATGATTTGCGGATGCTATGATCACCGGTTCAAAATTTTGAATCCGCCTTAGGTATCACGTGCCCCCACTCGTTCCCTCTCGATTTCATCTCGGGGTCCAGAGATCTATTGAAAGAGGACTAGGGTGGGTACATGTGAATGATACTCGGCGGAATGTTCAAATGAGGCATGCAGGAGGATGGACTCGACTGGAGGGCGACATGATCGATGGAGAAGAGGGTTGGAGAGGAATGAGAAATAAGCAAACGCCACATGATTATACTTGAACGGCTCAAATAAACAATAAGTTGTCTCGCTTGGCCTACATAGTGAAAGGCCTAATGCGCAATGCGGAGCACTGACGCTCGAATATGGCCGGGAAAACAGGGAAACCGACATGTGGGGCACACCCGTCGGGACAACGTAGCGCAGACTAGTCCAATGGAGGAGCTGGCCCACGACCTCCTCGCCATTGACAACCGTTCATGTGGGCCGTTGGGGCCAACAACGGGGCGCAGCTCCAGCACCGCCTCTGGACACGGCGACCGCGGTGAGCGACACGCTCATATCGTCGCTAGACATGGTCGGTTTCAGTGTGCCGAGGGTGGCGTTAGTGCTGTGGCACGACCAACGGTATGTTTGGTTTGTGCCCAAGGTTGCCACATCAAAGCATCGGGTAGCCAAAATTTTGGTTGAGGTATTGGTTACCCATGATTTGGCCGACATTGGCAAGAAAAATGAACTAGAGTTGGCTAGAGTTCATTGGCATGCGAAAGAAATGGCAACCATCCAAACAAAGACCAATCTTTGGGTCATGACCAAAATTTTGGTTGAGGTATTGGTTGCCCATGATTTGGCCGACATTGGCAAGAAAAATGAACTAGAGTTGGCTAGAGTTCATTGGCATGCCCAAAAATGGCAACCATCCAAACAAAGACCAATCTTTGGGGCATGACCAAAATTTTGGTAAGGTGCACTTTGGCCACAATCCAAACACACCCCAACACCCAGCTTGTCGAGGATGCACGGGGCGCCGCAACGCGTCCGCGGAGTGGTGTAGCGCGGCCAACTGCATCCTCTGGACCTGAGACCATGCCGGGTCATCTTGCTTTTTCAATGACATGCGGGGATCGCATGTGAGCAAAGGGCATCTCCAACGTTGCCACGACCGCAGCTGACTACCCTGGCACACCAAAACCCTCGTCCCTCGCACCGTCGCGCGATGCGTTCCCAGCCGGCGCCAGCTGCCCGCATTCATGCCGCCCATTCGTATGTCGTTGTTAAGAGGCTCGGTGCCCGAGGAACCAACTCCGGCGACTTAATGACGCACCCGGACGCTTGGCCTCACCGGAATGCGCTACTTAAAGCGGCAACGCCCAGCTAACCTCCACACCATAGCGCACCGTCCTCCCACCTGGCACCACATCCGCCATGACCGCAAGTGCGAACGCTCTGCGGGAGAGCTTGTCTTCGGGGATGAAGCTTGAGGTCGCCGCCCTCGCTCAAGTCGCCTCTCGCGACGCAATAGCGGCGTAGCCGGACGCGGATGCGACCACACAAGCGGTGGCCACGCTGGCGGCCGATGACGGGAGCACCGTCAGCCACGCGTCCTACTTGCCACCGTCCAACGTTCGGCACCGCCGAGGTCGGGGACTCCTCCGAGGATGAGTAGGGCATGGGAGACGGCAGGGCATGGTGTGCCAACTGGTCGGTCCGTATCCCGTGTTCTACTCTTCCTCGCCGGAGACCACACCTTCACTTCACGGGTCTTGAACCCCGCCCCTGTACATAGAGATCGCAGATGGAGGACGTCGGTCGCCGCCGTAGATTATGTTTTGGGTAGGGTTTCTTTTATTTTTTTTGTCCTATAAAAGTTTGGAATGTAAAGAAAATCTACCGTGTTTGCATTAATCTCGGCCGGTGTATATGAACTTTCACAATAATATACATATTGTAGGAGTACTGGCAAGATGCCCGTGCGTTGCACGGAAGATCAAGATCTTGTGGGAGAAAAGGATGAACGAGGGAAAGCCTTATCTGCAAATGTGGAGAGGAGTGCGGGTAAATTGTCATAGTTTCCTTCCTATCCGTTAGATATAGATCGGACGGCCTATATTGCAGGATGACAGGCACACCATCATCAC
The DNA here is from genome assembly GCF_018294505.1 of Triticum aestivum. NCBI lineage: Eukaryota > Viridiplantae > Streptophyta > Magnoliopsida > Poales > Poaceae > Triticum > Triticum aestivum. The sequence continues at coordinate 439,815,390 of NC_057805.1, forward strand.
CAACTCTGCTTTTTATTGAACCGAGACAAATCTAACTTGTGAAGTAAAATAAACACATAGGGTCTATACATACACAAATTATCTTAGGCACTCCAATAGTACGTCCACTACACATTCACGCATTTCACATCTTTCTACATCTACGGGAACCTATAAAAGGGTTCATGTAAATTGCCTCTCTCTCTCCTCCCCTGATTTTCATGGTGGTGGGCCCCTTCCTCCCCCAATCTACAATCAATAGCTCACACGTTTCACATTACGTTAATTATGTAGCTGGGATTACGTAGGTGTAGCATTACTCGTCCTAAAAAACCCTACTAAGCCAACCTCCCAGCATATCGCGCGGGAAAAGACCCGGCCGCTCCGTTTTAGTCTGGATTACCGGATTACTAGTGGTAGTATCGATGGATCACGCGAAGCAACAAATTTTTTTTGAGGGGGCGAAGCACCTAGTTTAAAAGGAAAAAAGGCGGTACACTCACAGCACTCCTGTCGCGGTCGCATTGCACCCCACACACATTCGGTCCTGCACACGGCTCACGCAAACGGAACGCGCTTCGGCTTGCCTCTTCACTGACACGTGGGA
>NC_057805.1:439816399-439819400 GCF_018294505.1 Triticum aestivum
AAAGCCGCCCTCCCCGCCGCGCCGATACGTCGGCGCCGCGGTTCGGCGATCCTCTCGCTCCCACAGTACGCTCTCGTAGACTGTCGTCCTCTAGCCGCGCCGCCACCTCTGGCTACGTTCTTGTGGAGGCGCATGGCGGTCAGTGTTGCCACCGCTGGCGACGTTCGTGTGGAGACGCACGGCGGTCAGCTTCTCCCACGGTACGCGCATTCTAGACTGAGGCCCCATTCATGTCGGTGTAGCGCTGAATGCTAGCTGATAGACGCTGTTAATCTCACTGTTTGCCGAAGTAGTTTACTGTCAATATGCTCTGCTTAAGAAGCTTCCTTGCCCTGTTCTGCACTCAATCTACTTAGCTGAGATGGCATGCCAAGCCTGATTAGTTGCTAAAATATCCTGCCATATATTTATTGTGACGTAGATTGCCATGGTCTAGTAGCCAATCTGTTAGGTGAAATAGCTCTACACCGTTTTATACACGATCTTTGTTGCTGCGATGGCCTTCGATAGTTTGATGGCTGTGTGCTCGGCCTCATTGACTGCTGAAACAGCCTGCCATAATTTGGCACTCAAATCTGTTTGCTGAATTAGCTTTACATATATTTCGTTACTTAGATCTGCTCGTCCAAATATCTTGCCATAGCTTTAGACATCGACCTAGGTATTTTTTCTGGACTTCATAAAAAAGCATATATGTTTTTCCTGTAATATCTAGTAGAAGAACTAATTTGTATGTCTAACAGATGGACAGGACATGGATAACTTCTGCTCGAAGATTCTCCGCTGCATATGTCGAGGGGGTTGAAAACTTCATGAACTTTATCAGAGCTGAGTACGGTGGTCCGAAATCAGATGTGCTCTACCCGTGTAGCAGTTGTATGAATTCAGTTACAAGACCCCAGTCAACTGTGCAAAATCATCTACACTTGTATGGGATGTCGGTCACATATACTAGGTGGGTTCATCATGGTGAAGCTGTGAACGTCAATGTTATTGACTACGTGGAAGCAGCAGATCACCATCTTGATCTGCCTGATGCTCAGGTGGAAGAGGAGGAGGAGGTGGTGGTGGTGGAGCCAGTGAGTTTGACCAACATTGAAACAATGCTACGAAATGCCCGTGCATTCCGTGAACTTTCACCTGCAGAAGAAAAATGGTGGGCCCGCATGTTGGAACAATGCAACATTGCTGTCACCCCAGGAAATAAGCTGTCAGTATTCTCAGCTATGGTCACCTTTCTTCAGGTGAAGACATCTGAGCGGATGACCAACAAATCATTCGATGCGATGTTGGCTGCTTTCCGCAAATCTTTCCCTGATGCGTCTGAGCTGCCACACACCTACAGTAAAATGAAGAATTTCCTTCGTGCAGTTTTTTTTTGACTGGGAAAAGAAAATACCTCCATATTTATGAAGGTTTTCCTTCGTGCAGTTGGAATAGGATATGATATGATCCATTTTATAATTGTGTTCTGTTCCGGAAGGATTATGCCAACTTAAGTGAATGCCCGAAATGCAAATCATCAAGATGGAAAGATGGCGATGTTGTGAAGAGGATTCCTCATAATGTTCTGAGACATTTTCCAATTACACCAAGATTGCAGAGGTTGTTTCATGATGCTGAAACACGAGATAATGTACTCTGGCATTCTAGGAACCAGGAGTACAGAGATCAGAATGTAATGAGCCATCCATCTCATGGTAGTGAGTGGAAAAGCTTCAATGATAAACACAAAGAGTTTGCTGCTGACCCGAGAAACATTAGACTTGGCTTAGCTTCAGATGGATTTAACCCATTTGGCCACTAGAGCGCCACATATAGCATGTGGTCAGTGCTTTTTATCCCTTACAACATGCCTCCAAATGTCTGCACCAAAGAATCAAACTACATGATGGCCTTGCTCATCCCAGGTCCAAAAAGTCCTGGAAAGGATTTTGATTTGTTCATGGAGCCTCTTGTGGAGGAACTTCAACAGCTATGGAAGGGTGTTCTCACTCGAGACCTATATAGCAGCCCACCAGCTGATTTCTTCCAGGGTGCTGTTATAATTTGGTGCATCCATGATTATCCGGCTTTGGGCACTATGTCAGGGCAAACGACACATGGTTACAATGCATGTGTTCGCTGTGACAGGAATTCGCTGTCATATGCAATACTTAGCAAGATCTGTTACATTGGACACCGCCGTTTCCTTACCAAGGAAAAGCCGCATCCTAGAAAATACCGAAGACATGTGTTCAATGCAAAGCATGAAAACCGTGATGCGCCAAAGAGGCTCACCACCGATGAGTTGCAAGCGGAATTAGAGAAGGTCAGGCATATTACACCAGGAAACCATCCTGGTAATGGTAGCGGGAAAAGGAAGCGTGGCAGGGTAGAAGAGAGATTATTGTTTACCCGCAGGTCCACTTTGTGGGACTTGGAGTATTGGAAAGATATGGATCTGTGGCATAATCTTGATGTGATGCACATCGAGAAAAATATATGTGACAGCATTATTGGCACACTTCTTAATACTGAAGGCAAGATGAAAGATACCTTAAAATCTAGGATTGATTTGACACACACTACTGGAATCAGCTAATTTGCCATCTGCCAGCTCTTTGCCGTCTGCTAGCTGACGGCAAAGAAGCTCTTTGCCATCAGCTACCCAAAAGCAGACGACAAAGAAAGGGCAGACGGCAAAGAAGCTCTTTGCCGTCTGCCAGCTCTTTGCCGTCGGCCAGCGGACGGCAAAGAATCTTTGCCGTCCGCTGGCGGACGGCAAAGAGTGAGGTGGCCCCCACCCCCCGCCCGTTTTTGAAAAACTTAACGGGCCACCTCTTTGCCGTCCGCTAGCAGACGGCAAAGAGGCAAAAAAGCGGACGGCAAAGGGGGGCGGACGGCAAAGAGCCTACTACCTAACGGCCCGTACCCCCCGCCCGTTACTCACTTCTTCCCTCTCCCTCGCCGTTTCTCTCCTCCCACGCCGCCGCCCGCCGCGCGCCGCCGCCGCCCCGTC